>NC_050578.1:139729333-140030833 GCF_011100635.1 Trichosurus vulpecula
TTCAGAAGCTATTAAAAGATCAAATGAGGTTCTACATGTAGAGTGCTTTGCAAAATTGGAAAGAACTATAAAGATGCCATGTTCTTCCATCAGTTAAATGTATGCTGTCTCAGCAAAGAGTAATGGGGCTCCTTTTGTCACACTGGTTCATGCTTCCAATTCTGGATAGCTCTCTTGGCCACTGGGAAGGCTCCAGTACTTATTTCTATAAGCTTATTAAATGAACCAAAGTGGAGAAAATGTCTGGAAAATCAACTTGAAATTAAAGAGAAATTTGTTTTGTCTTTTTTCCACTCTTATCCTTTTGGTATGTCAAAATAGCATAGTTTTATCTAGAATAAATAAATTGGGTGAAGGATTGGGTTTATCAACAGTATTGGAAGTCTAACACGTCATTTGCCTGGAGCTAAACTATGGATATAAAGTAGGTTTCTAATTTCCTGTTTCTTCAGTGATGATACAGAAAGGCCATTGTATGGTTTTAATGTTTTGATAGATGACTCACTTTATAATTAATTTCTTGTAGATTGTAAAAACAGTTTTCTAGTTCATAGAATGTATTTTAGCTTAATGCACACATGTATGTGTTTGCGCATATGTGGGTGCATATATTTGTGTGTGCATATGTTTATATCTGAATAAATTGTATTTCTAAGGACTTGTCATTAATGATTCCATGCTTGATAAGATACTTAGGATATTGGAGTTGGGGGGCGGAGCCAAGATGGCAGCTGGAAAGCAGGGACTAGCGTGACCTCCCCGCCAAGTCCCTCCAAAAACTTATAAAAATGGCTCTGAACCAATTCTAGAACTGCAGAACCCACAAAATAGCAGAAGGAAGCAGGGCTCCAGCCCAGGACAGCATGGATGGTCTCTGGGTAAGGTCTATCCCGCATGGAGCTGGGAGCAGAGCTGAGCAGAGCCCAGCGTGGGTGGTGCAGACCAACCAGACCAGGAGCCAGGCCTGAATCAGTGAGCTGTGGCAGCTACCAGACTTCTCAACCCACAAACACCAAAGACAACAGAGAAGGTTAGTGGGAAAAGCTGAGGGGAGTGGAAGGAGTTTGAGGTTCAGCCACTGCCCCGGGGGCAGCGGAGGTGGGGCAGCTACAGAACTACAGCTGCAGTTGCTTCCGGCCCCAGGCTGACCTGGTGGGAGGAATTAAGTGGCAGATCAGAGCTGGAGTGCAGAGCCTGCTGAAGATCTAAGTCCAGTCCTGGTTGGGGGTTCTTGGAGAAGGAAGAGTGCTGGTGTGGCAGAGCTGGCTGTAATAGCTCTGAAATCAACAGCGCATCCACCCAAGTTTGGAACATAGAACTCTTTACTCTACAAGCAGTCATACCCCGCTGAAAAACTCAAGGGTCAAGTAAGTTGGCTGGGAACATGGCCAGGCAGCAAAAACGCACCCAGATTCAGTCTCAGACTTTGAAATCCTACTTTGGTGACAAAGAAGACCAAAACATACAGCCAGAAGAAGTCAACAAAGTCAAAGAGCCTACAACAAAAGCCTCCAAGAAAAACATGAACTAGTCTCAGGCTATGGAAGAGCTCAAAAAGGATTTGGAAAAGCAAGTTAGAGAAGTAGAGGAAAAATTGGGAAGAGAAATGAGAAGGATGCAAGAAAACCATGAAAAGCAAGTCCATGACTTGCTAAAGGAGACCCAAAAAAATACTGAAAAAATATACTGAAGAAAACAACACCTTAAAAAATAGACTAACTCAAATGGCAGAAGAGCTCCAAAAAGCCAATGAGGAGAAGAATGCCTTGAAAGGCAGAATTAGCCAAATGGAAAAGGAGGTCCAAAAGACCACTGAAGAAAATACTACCTTAAAAATTATATTGGAGCAAGTGGAAGCTAGTGACTTTAAGAAAAATCAGATATTATAAAACAGAACCAAAGGAATGAAAAAGTGGAAGACAATGTGAAATATCTCATTGGAAAAATCACTGACCTGGAAAATAGAACCAGGCGAGATAATTTAAAAATTATTGGACTACCTGAAAGCCATGTTCAAAAAAGGACCCTAAATATCATCTTTCAAGAAATTATCAAGGAGAACTGCCCTGATATTCTAGAGCCACAGTACAAAATAGAAATTGAAAGAATCCACTGATCGCCTCCTCAAAAAGATCCCAAAAAGAAATCTCCTAGGAGTATTGTTGCCAAATTCCAGAGCTCCCAGATCAAGGAGAAAATACTGCAACCAGTCAGAAAGAAACAATTCCAGTATTGTGGAAACACAATAAGAATAATCCAAGATCTAGCAGCTTCTACATTAAGAGATCGAAGGGCTCGGAATACAATATTCCAGAGGTCAATGAAGCTAAGATCAAAACCAAGAATCATCTACCCAGCAAAACTGAGTATCATGCTCCAAGGCCAAATGTGGATTTTCAATAAAATGGAGGACTTTCAAGCTTTCTTAGTGAAAAGACCAGAGCTGAATAGAAAATTTGACTTTCAAACACAAGAATCAAGAGAATCACGAAAAGGTAATCAAGAAAAAGAACAAGAAAAAGAAATTGCAAGGGACTTACTAAAGTTGAACTGTTTTGTTTACATTCCTACATGGAGAGATGATGTGTTTGATTCATGACACCTCAGTATTAGGGAAGCTGAAGGGAATATGCATATATATATGTATATGTGTGTGTATGTATGTATATATGTATGTGTATGTGTATGTATGTATGTATGTGTATATATATACATATATATATATATATATATATATATATATATATATATATATATATATATATATATATATATATATAGAGAGAGAGAGAGAGAGAGAGAGAGAGAGAGAGAGAGAGAGACAGAGAAAGGGGGGGGCGCACAGGGTAAGTTGAAGATGAAGGGATGATATCTAAAAGAAATAAAATCAAATTGAGGGATGAGACAAGAATATATTGAGACAGGGAGAAAGGGAGAGATAGAATGGGGTAAATTATCTCGCATAAAAGTGGCAAGAAAAAGCAGTTCTGTAGGAAGAGAAGAGAAGGCAGGGGAGGGGGAATGAGTGAATCTTGCTCTCATCTGATTTGACCTGTGGAGGGAATACCATACATACTCAATTGGGTATCTTACCCCGCAGGAAAGAAGGAGGAAGAAGATAAAAAAGGGGGGATGATAGAAGGGAGGGCAGATGGGGGAGGAGGCAATCAAAAACAAACACTTTCAAAAAGGGACAGGGTCAAGGGAGAAAATTGTATAAAGGGGGATAGGTTAGGAAGGAGCAAAATATAGTTAGTGTTTCACAACATGAGTATTGTGGAAGGGTTATACATAATGATATGCATGTGGCCTGTGCTGAATTGCTTGGCTTCTTAGGGAGGGTGGGTGGGAAGAGAAGAGGGGAGAGAATTTGGAACTCAAAGTTTTAAAAACAGATGTTCAAAAACAAAAAAAAAGTTTTTGCATGCAACTAGAAAATAAGATACACAGGCAATGGGGCATAGAAATTTATCTTGCTCTACAAGAAAGGAAGGGAAAAGGGGATGGGAGGGGACTGGGGTGACAGAAGGGAGGGCTGACTGCGGAACAGGACAACCAGAATATACGCCATCTTGGAGTGGGGGGGGAGGGTAGAAATGGGGAGAAAATTTGTAATTCAAACTCTTGTGAAAATCAATGCTGAAAACTAAATATACTAAATAAATTAAATTAAAAAAAAGAAAAAAAGATACTTAGGATACTTGGTAGGGAGAAAAAAGGATGACTTCCAGTTAAGATGGCAATGAGAAATGTCACAGAGGCATAATTAATTGAAAAGGGCACCCTGATAGAACAATGATTAAAAAAGTAAAGAAAAACCTTCTGTTTTCATTCTAAAACTGCACACATCTTCCCCCTCCCCCCGCCCCAATCAAATCAGCCAAAAACCAGGGGAGGATGGTAGATAGGACACACCAGGGAAATCAGTGTTCTTCATTGGCAAACAAGCTGTTGGAGAAGGGCAATGCCATAGCAACTATTATTATAAGCTCCAAGGCACAGGCCTGAAGACAATGGGAGATAGGGGAGGGGTTTCATCAAGGAAGCCAGCATAAACTCCACTAAATAGGCCCAAGGCTGGGGGGAGGAGAATGTCTCTGAATGAGGATGCTTCATGCAAAAAAGAATCCTTAATAAAGTATACTAGCATGAGCTTTAGTAATTTGGGCCTGAAGCCAGTTCCTGGCAATGGTCTGTCAGACCAGAGGCAAGAGACAAAGGCAATTCCTGTAAGTCATTATTCCAAGAGACAGGACTATACATGCCTCAGATCCCTGGGAGTCACAACAGGAGACCAGGGCAACTTGGTATTTAGAGGGCAGTAGCGAAGGACCTTATAGGGAGCTTGAGACTGGTTATGATCTCCAGCATCCAACTGGGTCCTGTTGGAACCCTGAGATGGGACAGAATAAACTTCTCAATGGGGACTATGAAGAAGTGACAGAGATGGGTCAAGGCTAGTAATTGCAGTATATGTGGTAAGTGGAAATATTTACCATCAGGATATAAATGAAGAAGCCAAGGATCAGGTAGAGACTAGTTCTAGCCACATCATACACAAAAGCAGTGGTCGTGGCATCCAAAAGGAACAGAAACAAACAGGGCTTGCCCAACCCATATAAAGGTTGTGAGGAATGGAGAGGGACCTGCCAGAATGTCCCAAGACTTGAGTATGAAAACATGAGTAAACAAAAGAAAACACCAAATACGTTGATGAAATACAATGCATGAAGAGAAACTCAAGAAACAAATCCAGAAGAAGAAGATAATTCCACAAAAATCTGAGTAGAATCTTAGAAAATAAAATGTCTTTGTCACAAAGACTACAAGAATGGCTGGGGAAAAATGAAGCAAGAGATTAAAAACTTTTAAATTAGAAATAAAACAAGAGCTTCAGAGGGGAAAATGGAGGGAAAATAAATAACAGTGTGGAAGACAGAAAATCCTATCAAAGTAGTGGACTCCCTGAAAAATAGAATGAGCAATAAGAACTCAGTGATTTCATGAAATAAGAAACATTAGAACAAAATCAAAATACTGAAGAAAAAAAGAAAATGTAGTATATCTGCTATTAAAAATAGATGATTCAGAAAACAGGCCAGGAAAAGGAAATTTAAGAATCATCAGATCCCATGAAAAGATGACTAAAAATAAGAGCAAAAACATGTCATAAATAATAAATGAAAACTATCTCACTATCAGAATGAGGACAAAGCAAAAAAAAAAAAAAAACCATAAAAGTAAAAAATAAAAAGAATACCAAGATCACTCACTGAAAGAAACTTCAAACTGCACTCATAAATGTTATGACCCCAATCAAGAACTTCCAAGGTAAAGGAAAATACAGATGCAGAGAGAAAGAAAGAGTTCAAGTACTAAAGGAAACATATTTAAAATCACATACAACTTAGATAAGGAGAGAAAATCTCGGAACACCATATTTCAGAAGGCAAAAGCTTATAACCTAATAACATGTAATTTGCAAAACTGAGAATAATCCTATAGGTAGAAAGGTGAATTTTTAATAGAGGACTTTCAAGCATCCCTGATGACAGCACACCAATGCTTCTTATCATCTTCATGTCCTGTTCTTGCATTCCAGACTGCACATCTACATTCTGAATTTTCCACCTCAGACCTCAGGCTTCTGAGTCATGACCATTCACCTGGCTAAACTGATCCAATTCCACCATGCTGCTGTTGGGCACCTCTACCCTCTCTGTCTGCCAAATCTAGCTCTGGACATAGTAATCAAATCCATAATACCATTCCTGGACAGTTCATACCAATCAATTGACTACACATTTTCAGTCACTATTCCTGTAGCATCCCTGATCATAACAGCCTTTCCTGGCCACTACTCCCTCACATGTTACTTTCAGCTATTGGAATATAAGTTCCTTAAGGGCCAAATACTACCTCAATTTTGCATTTTTATCCCCATGACTTAGCACAATACTTGGCACAATATAAGCCCTTAATAAGTGCCTTTTCAATTATTAATTTCATTCAAAAATCCAGAACCACATAGAAACTGTGTAATTCAAACTGAGGAGTCAAGAGAAACCTAGATAGCAAATACATCTGAATAAATGGAAGGAATAAAAGCAATGATGAAGTGCTTAAAATGAAGAGACAAGTGTTCTCTCAGAATTTCACTATGTTCAAGGGTCAATGGGGAAATTAAATAAGACTCAGCACAGGCTCTAGATGTGGTTTTGTTCTGTTTTTGTTGGTTTTAAGAGCAGAAAGAAAAGGGAGAGAAAAATGAATGCACTAGGGAATAAAGGGGGAAGAAAGAGGAGAATTTACCATTATCATAATTGGGGTGTGTGACAAGAATATAGAAACACAGAGGAAGGGGTGAGAGGAGTGGGAATCTTATGAACCTCACTCTTATTTGAACTAGACAAAGAAGAGTTGAATAAACATACACACACACACACACACACACACACACACAGAAATGCAAAGTATTTGGGGTAGAAATATACTAAACTCAACAGGGAAACAGACAGGGAGAGGAGAAAAAAACAGTTTGTGAGGGAGGGTAGAGTCAGGGAGGATAAGGTCAGAAACCAAACAAACTCTAGCTTGGGAGAGTAGTTCATGAATGGGGGATTAAAAAAAGAAAAAAAAGAAAGTGTAAGAACTAGAGATCAGTGTCTGAGTTTGGTGAAAGGAGGAAGGACAGAGGAATGATAATGAACTGATCAGATTTCTTCTCTTTCTTCAACTCCTTTTTAGTAAAGAGGGAAATGAGGAGGAGAGTGGAGAGAAAAGAAAAGTATGAGAATAGTATGGAGGGAAATACATAATTAAAGATCATTACCAGGAATAAGAAAGGGGTGAACTGATCTTCAAAACTCAAGAAGGTGGCAGAATGGATTGCACAGAAGGATCCAAAAATATGATGTTTACAAGAAATATGGGATGATGAGAATGAGGGAATGGACCAGAATGGATTTTTGCCACAGGTGAGTATAAAAAAAAATGGTGGGAGGGAGGGAGGTGCCAAACATGATATCAAGCAATGCGACAATAAAATTAGACAAGATTATATGAGATAGACCTGGAAATTACTTATCCACAAAGGTACTATAGACAAAGAAATAATATCATTACTTAACTTTATATGCACTGAATAGCATAATGGTGAAATACTTAGAAAAGCCAATCAAACAATAAGGAGAAATACAAGGCAAACTGATAAGAACTGGGGGTTTCAGTGTGCCCCTTTCAGACCTAGATAAATCTAACAAAAAGTTAAACAACAAAGAATTTAAGTACCTGAATGCATTTTTTTTTTGCGGGAAAGTAAGTATCTAGAACTTCAGTGAATAAAATCAGATGACAAAGGAAAATAAATATTTACCAGTTGTTCTTGGCCCCATTAAAAAAATGACCATGTGCTAGGGACTAAAATCCTGATAAACAAGTCGAGAAGCAAAGTAACAATAAACATATCCTTTATTGACTACAGTGCAATTACTTTTAAAAAAAAATCTCTGAGAGTTCCTTAAAGAGAAGATTTAAATTTCAATGGAGACTAAGTTAATAATTCAATCCTAAAGAATGTGTGTCAAAGACAAAATCATAGAATCAACAGATAATTTAATCAAAGACAGTAACAAAAGGACAACACACTCATTCTTTTTTTGTACAGCCAAAATCAGTATTTGGAGGTAAATTTCTCTCTCAAAACACTCTTAAAAACAGAACAATGTATTGAACATGTAACTAAAAAGGGGGTGGGAATAGGAAAAAAAAATCAACAACACCCCACTAGACACAAAAATAAAAATTAAAATACAAAATAGAAAATGAAAATAAAATCAATTGAATTAATAAACAAATCTGGGGGAAACTGGTTAAAGTAACTAGTAACATGGATTAGCTGTTAGCCAATATGATAAAGAAGAGAGGAAACTATATTAAAATGAAAAAAGAATAATGAGCAAATGAAGAGGAATAAAATTATTAAAAATATTTTGCCTAATTTTATGGCAAAAGTGATACATAACCCAATCAGATAAATAAATTGAAAATGATGTGATAGAACTCCCAAAATGGGAAGGCAAGGAAACCAAGCTCAGATAGATTAATAGGTAAATTGTATTAAACATTTGATGAATAATTAATTCCAGTATTACATAAATTATTTGCGGAAATAGAGAAAGATAGCATCCTACTAAATTCTTCCTATGGTACAAACATAGCACTGATACATAAACCAAAGGGAAACAAAGCAGAGAAAAAAAATATATCCCTAATGCATATTGATGCAAAAAAATGTTGCAGATAACATTAGCAAAGGGTATACAATATATTTAAATATATATACCATGGTAATGTTGGACCAGAAATTTGCGGTTTGTTCAATGTGAGGTGAATTCTAAACATAGTAGACCAACTTAATAAAAAATTAAATCACAAAAATATATTAGTAGATGCAGAAAATAAAGCTTTTGACAACATTTAATACCCCTTCATGTTAAAATGTTATAGAGATTAAGGACAAATGGACCATCTGTCTAAATCTAAGACATAATATCTGTAATGGATAAGTTCTAGAAGCATTTCCAGTCATAATGTTAATAATAGTGAGTGTAGCCAGGCTATTCTTTCCATGTAACGTGAGGCTGTCTTGCATGGCTTGAAGGGAGGTAGAATAGGAATCCCCATCTGTAGGGACTAAAGCCTAGATAATACCAATCCCCCTTTAGGGTACTAGGGAGCCCTGGGGCAGGGGGAAAGTAGTGAAATTTAACCTGCCTGACTTTCAAGCGATGGGGGCCAGGGTGGCTTGTATGGATCTACAAAATGCATTCCATATAACATCCCACTTGATTCTTACAAAAGCTCAGTGATGTTATTCCATTTCACAGTCAAAGAACATGCAGCTGAGGGGCTAATAACTTGCTCAGATTACATAGCTCATATAGGTCTGACACAAGGGACAGACTCAGGTCTCCCTGATTCCAAGTCCCGAGCACTCTCCACTATGCTACCTAGCTGCCCCAAAGATATGAGGAGTAAAGGAAGGCTGTCCATTGTCCTTACTCTCATGTGATATAAACATATCAATAAGACATGAAAACTATATCGAGGGGTTAAGCTTGGCTAGGATCACACAGTCAGTATATGACAGAAGCAGACTAACAATTTAAATAATTAGCCTGATATTCATTGATAATTAAATAATTAGATAAATATTAATGCCAAAATAATAATAATGACAATACTAATCAGATCTACAGATTCAGCAGCCCAAAAGTACCATGAGGTTACTTTCTAGATCAAGACAAAATAATAGCAAAACCTAACTCAAGGAAAAAAAGGTCAAGAATCTAAAAGCCAATAATGGAAAAAAAGTTGGAAAGAAGAGAGCCATTCAGTATCAGATGGCACACTATCACAGAACAGTAACCGTTGAAATAATTTGGTACTGATTTTAGGAAACAAAATATGATCCAGAGTGGAGGAGACTAGGCACAGAATACCCAGAAGCAATCAAACATAGTATTACATTGTTTAATAACCCCTGGTATTTAATTATGTGGGCAAGCACTCACTATTCAACAAAAGTTATTGGGAAAATTAGAAAGCAGTTTGGCAGAAATTAGCTTGACTCAATATTTAAACTTTATGCCTCAATAAAATCCAAAGGGATACATGATTTAGATTTTCTTAAATCAAATCATGAACTAATTAGAAATGCCAGGAAGGAGATACCTTTCACAGCTATGGACTTGGGAGAATTCTGGACCAACCAAGGATAAAGTGGAGGGACTGAATGAATGAATGAATGAATGAAACATTCACAGCTCTTAAGGAGCTCACACACTAATAGGAGACACAGTGTATTTATACATGCAATGGAAACTACCCTGGACCTCACTGCTTAAAGGCTAAGTATATTATATCTCATTTCAAGGCTCTCCAGTATGCTTAAGGGGGTTTGGGGAGTATATGGACTCTCTGCCACTGACTCCAAAAATTGGGGTGTTCCCCTCACTTCTGGGGGTCTCCTATACCCTGGTTCAATTTAAACCCCAGGCACATTTCTTGTAGCTTCAGTGTCTAAAGGAGAGAGTGGAAAGAAGGAAGCCCTTCTCTCCTTCCTGGTTCAGTTCATGACTTCTGTGCTAAAGATTAAACTTTACCCTTTGTGGGGAGAGAGTGAGAATGTCCCAGGCTGGAAGTCTGAAAGAAGGAGCTTGTTCTAGCCACACGGCCAATCTAAGGAGGCTACTTTCATGCACTTACTAGATGAATGCAGGGTTTTTTCCCCCAGAAGCAGGGTGCTTCCAAGTTAGGCAATCTGAGAATGCTCCAAAATCACCATTACTTACAGAATAGATATTGACAGGGCAAATATAAAGCAACTAAATACAAGGAAGTTAGGGAAGAAGAGTACTAACAATTGGGGAGCAGGAATAAGTAAAGATTTTTATTCAGAATGAAGTATTTGAATGGTCTTATGAAGGAAGAAAGGAATTCTGTGAGACAGAGGTGAGGAAGGAATGCATTCCAGGCATCCAGGGATGGGTGTGTGTGTGTGTGTGTGTGTGTGTGTGTGTGTGTGGGGAAGGGTGACCAATGCAAATAACTCTTGAAACACAAATAGTGAGGACCTCATGTTCTGAGGCATTAACTTTAACTTCTGAAAAGATCTAAATAGCACTTCTTTGTGATTTCATCCTCCCAATTAAATGCTCAGAACATACTTATGAGGTGGAATTTTATTGAGTTTGTTAAGGACCCATGCATGATCTGCCAAGACATCTTATCCAAGAAGGGTAAAGGGGCCTCTGCCCTTGCATGGTCCTGATATAATATCCCTGAGTGTTTTGCCAGGCAGAGAAACCCTAAGCACACTGCAGATGTGAAGAAGTGATACAGTGAAATCCACAATGGAGAATGGGAAGAATCTAGAAAATAAGCTTCTTGGGAGAAAAGTGATTTGTACATTTTAATGAGTTACCCAAATGGGAATTACCATGATTATTGTTAATAGAGCTTTAAAAAACCAGTTCTCTGATGTCTATTGTGACATGCAGGTGACCCTGCATAATTCTAGCAATGTGCAAGCTCTGGCAAGTTCGATCATACTGGGTATGGTAAGTGGAAAGCTGAGCCTGCTGTCTGTTGATGAGCCTTGGGAAATTCCAAGTGTCTTGGATCAAACCTCATTTCTCTCTACACCATCACCACCCTAGTTCAGGCCCTTCTGACCTCCTGCCTAGGTTATTCCAACAGCATCCTGATTGGTCTTCTTTCATCATGTCTCTCCCCACTCAGCTCTAGCCTACACATCACTGCCAAAATCATTTGCCTTAAGAGCAACCCTTAAACCGATTCCTTCATGCCTCTAGGATAGGGATTTTTAACCTTTTTTGTTTAATAAAACCTATTGACTCCTTTAGTTAAATCTATTGACTCCTTCTCAGAATGATTATTTAACAAAATTAATAATTGGAAGAAATGAAAATTTTCATCCAGTGAAAATAAGGAAGTATTTTTCTCCCATCTAAGTTCACAGAACCCCCTAAAACTTATCCATGGATATGTTTCATCTTTTTGGGGTGGTGGTATATGGACATAGGTTAAGAAGCTTTGTTCTTGGATAAGCTCCTTGAGGTCAAGAATTGCTTATTGTGGAGTATATCTTTCCCTTATGGCATATTCTCACTGGCCACCATCACACCATCCAAGCACAGCCAAAGACATGGAGGAGAAGGAAAGCTGACTCAGGTCTTTTGGAAGACATGAACAGTTTTGGTGATCTGGCCAAAAGAAAAAGGCTTTTCTTAACCATGGAGCCAACCACCTGGAACCCATTACAGAATGTATCTGCAGGACACTTCATTTACACATCATCATGATTCTCCAGGAAGAAACTTCCCCATGTTTTCCACATGGAGAGGGGTCATCTGCTTCCTGACATCCTTCATGTGGAGGCTTCATCTGAATCACTTTGTGCCTGGCCCATACCTCCATTACATAGACACTATATTGTAGGTTTTGAGAGGTAGTGCCATATAGTGGATAGAAAGCCAGTCTCAGGGCCATGAAGACATGACTTCAATTCTCACCTCTTATATTTACTGGTTTTGTGACCTCAGGCAAAGCACTTAACCTATCCACTCCTCTAGGTAAGTCCCTGGAACTCTCTACATGGAGATGGTGACAACTTGCCTAGTTAGAAGGATTCACATTATTCAGGATTTCCTGTACAAATGAAACTAGGGTTGAATCCCCATCCCTAGAAGGGGCTTTAGAACTCATCCAACTCAACCTCTGCAGTTAACACAGGACACAACTGAGGCTCAGAAGAAAGGAAAGATTTGCTCAAGGTCACATAAGTAGTAAGTAATAATAGCTTATAATAACACCTAAGTCCATGACTCCAGATACAGGGCTCATTCTCATATGCCACTGACATTCAGCAAATGGTTGATGGCTTTGAATTTTCCTTGGTAGTTGTCTTCCTGGAATTTACAGTTTAGTAGGTACTCAAAGACATGATGAAGATTCTTAAAATGGATTTAGATGATAACCACTTTTTTGAGGCAGATATTAGAGCAATGGACATGGAATCAGGGAGATTTGAGGTCAACTCCAGCCTCAGACACTCACTAGCTGTGTGACCCCAGGAAACACACTTAACCTCTCTATATAGTCTTTTCAGCTGTAAAATGGACATAAGAATAGCACAACCTTGCAAGATTATTGTGAGGATCAGATGATATAATATTTGTAAAAAGAGCTTAGCATAGCACCTGGCATAAAGTTGGTGCTATATAATTGCTTCTTCTCTCCCTCACTCCTTTTAAAAGTAAGTTCTACTTTAAATGGTTTGAATTGATCTCCCTCTTGAGCTTGTTGTCTCTTTCAGATCTCCTTGGAGAATCTATGTTTTCTGAAGTGTTCATGTCTACAGATGCATTTCTTTGAGAATATGAGGGAATAAAATGGACTGGATGCTAGGGAACAGAGTGAAAGGGCCCCCAATATGCGTCCAGATTTGGGTCAGGAAACTGAGAAGCTTATTTCTTTGTTCCTGTTTTTCTTTCCATAATCAATAAATTAACCAACTAAAATTTATTTAGCACTCAACCATGTGCCAGACTTGTATTTAGGTCATGTGAGATATTAGAAGTTTAAGACAGAGGATATCAGTAGAGTTCAACAGTGAGGAGATTTCTGAATGGTGTCTGATCTCGGAATGGGACAAGAGGGGTGAGGTGACTAAATAGAAATGCTGCAGAGGAGATTTGGAGGAGGGCCGTCTGGTTGGTGAAGAGCCTTGAAAATAAATCAAAGGAAGATCCTGGGGAAGAAATTGGGGTACTTAGCTTGAAGTAGAGACAGACAAAAAATAAAACTATTAGCCTCTTCAAAGTTTTGAAGGGTTGCCCTTCAAATGAGGGGTGGAATAGCTCTGCTTGATCCCGGAGGGCAGAAGTAGTTGCTGTGTGTAAATTTGGATTCAGGAAGATTTCTGCTGGATGTGCGGCAAAATTCCTAACAATAAGAGCTGACCGAAAGTGAGATTGGTTTCCTGGGGGACGCAGCGGCTTTCCAGGCTCCCAGAAGAGTATGCCAAAGAAGGGTTATGTTCAGATTCTGGGTCAACTAGGAGATCCCAACCCTTTTCTGTCCCATAGCTCTGGGCTTTCAGAAAACATTCTCGGAGTCCTTATTCGATATATAGAGGTATTAGTTTTAGAGCTTTCCATGGACATACATAGGAGAGACAAAGAGATTGATATCAATAGAATAATAGAATATTTGCCAAATTTTCTTTCGTTTTAGTACAACCTGGGAATCTGCATACCCCAAGATGAGAGCCCAGATAGCCTCTGAGGTTCTTTTCTAGTCTGAAGTTCTTACAGACTAGTCATTCAGACAGGCAGACAGACACAGACAGACAGATATGCGGGCAAGCAGTCCGTCAGACACACAGATTAGCAGTTTGGGATGAGCGCATCACATTCGCGGGATGCAGGATTTGCTTTGCCCGCCCCCGCCCTGCCCCCATCCTCCCGGACTCCACAGCCCAGTGGGTCTAGGCTGCAAACTTTCGGCCAATCAGAGCCCAGCATCCTCAGGGCCGCCGGCGCCAGGGCCTCCTCCTGGCTGAGTCGCGGCTACGGCTGGGACCCAGGACCCTTGTTCGGAGCCAGAACCCGAGGTAGAGCAGGCCCGGGGCTCGGAGCGGCACGGGGCGTTTGGGCAGCTGTGATACAGCCCCGTCGCTCTCTGGGCCCCAGCCCCCTTGGCCTTGGCTGTGACCGTGACCGTGGTAGCTGCGGGGCCCAGGCCGGTCCAGGCTCAGCCAAATCGCTGAGTCCTCGGGCTCTCTCCCCCGGGGACCATGTTGGGCATGTATGTGCCCGACAGGTTTGCGCTCAAGTCTTCCCAAGTTCAGGACGGGATGGGGCTTTACACAGCCCGAAGAGTGAGAAAGGTGGGTGACCGACCCCTGCCTGCCTGCTTCCTTTTCCTCCCCCTTCCTTTCCTCTCCCCCTCTCTTCCCTTCCTTCTGCTTCCGCTGCCCACTCCCAGGAATGGGAGCCTGCCCCCGGAGGAGGAGACTGAGTGCGTGAGCCCGCGCAGGCCAGCTGGGCTGGGGGGCTCCTGCGAGATGCCGCCCCAGCCTTAGGCCCGACCTCTGTGCCAGCCCTGTGGTGCCACGTAGGAGGGGGCTGCCGCGCCCTCCCGTCTCTCGGGTCCAGCTTCTGCACATTTCCAGGGAACAAACTTCGTCCTGGCTTCGATCACAAGAGCCTTTAACTTTCTCTAGTCTCCAAGTATCTGGAGGAAAGGCTTCTGGTTAAAGAAGGAATCTGACGGTATAGGAGGAAATCAATGAGCAAGTACTTACCGAGTGCTTGCTTATCAGTCGGTGTGGTGTAGTAAGTAACCAGAGCCGGTCTGGAAGCCAAGTAGACCTGGATTCAAGTCACACCCCCTACCACCTTGGTGCTCTTGCCACTCTGAGATTCCAAGTTGAAAGATGCTAACTTGCTGTGGTAGGAGTTTCCTCACTTCGGGGTTCTCCACCACGGAGTTAAATAACAGGCATAGCCCCCATCCTTAATTAACTGGCTAAGACAGAAAATGATGCCTTCGCCCTCCTCACGTGGGAACACTACACACATATCAGCGCATATGAAATACAAACAGATACAAGGCTAGGCGGAGGGAGGGAGAGAGCAACGAGGAACTTCAGGGAAGGTGAAGGCTTGAGTTCAAACGAACTTTGAAAGAGACTAGGGCTATCGAGCAGCCATATAGCAAAGGGAAAGTGAGAGGAAAGGGGAAAGAGGCCTAGATTTATTATCAGAGGACCTGGGTTGAAATCTGCACATACTACCTTCCTGACTCTGCTGTTTAACCCGGATGTACCATAAGGGTATTGCTTCAGCCTGGCTGGTTTGTGGGTCCTCTTGTAAGGAAGAAGTGGATTTCAATTCCATCTCAGGTGCTAACTAGCTTGGGCATCCTGGGTAAGTCAGTCACTTGACCTGTCTCAGCCTCAGTTTCTTCATCTACAAAATGGGAATAATTACATCCCCAATCTCTCAGTGTTGTTGTGAGAATCAACTAAGACAATGTATAAACTCCACTAGTTAGCATTTAACTGCACAATCTGGCTTTTGCTCATCTTTTGGGCTAATTTTATATGACTTCATCTTGCTATGTGCTCTTTGTGCCAGCCAAATCAGTCTACTTGTTTCTCATACAAAGTACTCTGTCTCCCACTTCCACACCTTTGCACTAGCTGTGCTTTTTGTCTGGAATACTCTCCTGTCCCATCTCCATCTCTTGCAATACCTAGATGATTTCAAGATTCACCTCAGGTCCCAAATCCTTGGAGACACCTTTCCAGACTCCTTTAGTGGTTAGTGCCCTGCCCTCTAATCAATGTATATTTATTTTGTATATAACTGGTCTTTACTTATTTGTGACCTTGTTCTCCTAGGAGAATACACACTCGTTGGAGGCAGGGCTGTCTCATTTCCTGAAATACTTCTTGTCCCATAGATGCAAAATAAACATTTGTTTATTGAATGACATGGAATGTGTTTGAAAATCCTGAAGTGCTAGGTAAATGACAGTTATGATGGCGCTGATGGAGAAGCCCTGGGAGAAATACACCCCGGGAGGGTGAAGGGATGTTCCAGGGTGAGAAAATCCCAGGCTCTGAGGGAAATTCCAGGGCAATCAGGCACCTGAGGCATTTACTAGCTGTCACTCTGCAAAGTCATTTAATCTCAGCTTCAGTTCCCTCATCTACATAATGAGAGAGATGGGCATGGTAACCTCTCTTTCAGGTCAAAATCCATGATATCATCATCATCATCATCACCACCATCCTCATTGTCAACATTCAGAAGATAAGTTGATGAGAATACTTCATGAATTATAACACTCTGTTCTAGTAATTCACAAATAGTAGCCCCAGTCTCAGTTCTTGACACAAAGAATGAGTCTATCAAGAAGTAGGATCTATCCAGAAGACCTTTAAACCTCTTTTTGGGTGAGAGAAGGCTAACATCCAAGCAGGTGAAGCCAGGTGACTCCATAGACCAGGGCTTCCTGGGGCTTTTCATTACTATCCCTTCCCCTTATCATTTCTAAACACAGCCACACTTTCTCACCTAAAATCCATCCATTATCCATCCATCCATCCATCCACCTACCCATCCAACCCATCCATTTGCTGTTTTTACACACTTACTGTATCTAGAGCTCCAAGTCAGCTCCTGAGGGAAATACAGAGTTCAGATAAGAAATAGCCTCTACACTAAATCAATTAATCTTTTACCAAGCTGCTACTATGCACTCTGTCCTCTAGATAGAAAGACAAAAACCAAACAGCTCTTGCCCTCACAGAGCTTACATTGCACATGCACATACCAAACTCATACCAATAAGATGCAAGGTAGCTTAGAAAGTGGAGGCACTAACCACATGCAGAGGATGGAGCTTGAGCTATGGCTTGAAGGGAATCAGAGATTCCAAGAGGTGGAGGGGAGGAAGGGAAGAACATTCCACATATGTGGGACAGCCGGTGCAAAGGCACAAGGAAGGTGGAAGAACATGTGTGAGGATCAGCAAAAAACCAGGGATGGGGAATCTGCAGCCTCAAGGCCACATGTGGCCCTCTAGGTCCTCAAGTGTGACCCTTTGACTGAATCTATGAAATTTGGATTCAGTCAAAGGGCTTCATTTGAGGACCTAGAGGGCTGCATGTGGCCTCGAGGCCACAGGTTCCCCGCCCCTGGGCTAGACCATAGACTTTATGGATGAGAGAAATGGAAAAGAAGACTGGAAATGTCAGATGGGGCTAGGTTATGAAGAGCTTTAGATGCCCAAGAGAGATTATATTTCATATTAGAGGCAACAGGGAACCGTTGGATGTTTACTAAGTAGGGGAATGCTATGGTCAGGCTTGTGCTTTAGGAAAATCATATGAGTGGCTAGATGGAGGATGCATTGCAGTAGTGAGAGATGAGGCAAGGAGACAATTAGAAGGCTATCACTAATCCAGAGAGAGGTAATGAGGGCATGGACCAGAGTGGGGGCTGTATGAGCTGACAGAAGGGAATGTATACTGGAAATGCAGGAATATCACTTATGGAACTGCAGGCTAGTAGCAACCACAACTGTGGGAGAAAGGAGAGACTTCTATTGGCCCTGCTCATGTCTAGCCCAATTTCCTCCTCTATCTCCCCCTAGTCCCTTCCTTCCAGGATCTAGGAATAGAACCCATCCAGGCTACTGATTGCTTAGACCAGATGGGAGTTATCAACACTGTCCCTTTTGATGAGATGGAGGAAACCACTGGATCTTACCATCTGCTCTGCAACTGCTTCCTAAGTCTCTCAGTGCCTCACTGACTGGCCTTTCTAATGGCCCCCAGATACATTGAACTGTTATCTGACTTAGCAATGAAACCTAAACAACTTTGGGCCTTCCTCTGCACCCTTAGGACTTAATTGTCAGGCAGATTAACTTTCCTTAGATGTTATCTTCCCAAACTAGGGTGTGAGCCCCTAAAGAGCAAGGGCTATCTTAAGTTTTCAGATCTCTGCACCCAATCCATAATGCAGCATTTGGCACATAGTAAGCTCATAACAAGTATTTGTTCATTCATTTATTCACTCCATTCATTCATTCATTCATTCATTCATTCATTCACAGTGGAAAATAATTTTGTTTTGGACACATTGAACTTGTTATTCTGATAGTAATTCCAGGAGAAGATACCCTCCTAGCAGGATGCTGACCATGTGGGCCTAACCCTAACCTTATTTAATAATTTTTAATATTCCTTGAACTGAGTGGCCTGGGCAGCAGAAGACTATTGCTGGATGAAATGGTAATTGCTGGATGAAAGAGGTAGGTTGGTAGAGGGAGAAGGAATTGAATCTGTAGATATGGCAGTCAAATGCAGAAAGATGCTGCTAAATGTCACCAAGGGAGAGGGTATAGAGATGGAAGAGAAAGGGGCTCAGGATGGAGTCTAAAAGATTGAGCCATAGAGGATGTACCAGCAAAGGAGACTGGGAAGGAGGAGATAAGAAGGAGGAGAGCCAGGAGAGAGCAGTGTTGCAGGCTCTGAGAGAAGACAGAGAGTATCCAGAGTGCAGTCAGTAGTGGTGAAAGCTACAGATATGTCAAGAAAAATGAGGACTGAGCATTGGGCATTAGATTTTATATTTAAGAAATCTTGGGATGGGCATTGTGGTGCAGACATATACCCTCTTACTAGGATGCTAAAGGAGTTCTGAACAGCATTAGGGCTAAAGTTGAGAGTGTGTTCTCACTAAATCTGGTACCAATATAGTGAGTCCCCAGAAGCAGGGGTGAAATGCTGCTTAAGGAGGGGAGAAGCATCCCAAGATGGAAATGGAGAGAGAGAGAGAGAGAGAGAGAGAGAGAGAGAGAGAGAGAGAGAGAGAGAGAGAGAGAGAGCGGTGTGACCTCCTGTAATAGTATTGAAGAGGCCCAGAGTAAAAGTGGGGAAGGAAAATGTTGGGATTAGCTCAGGATTGAACATTAGCAGGATGTGACCAACTTATTTATTCAGTTCTTAGTAGACTGAATTTAAGGACACAAGGAATTCAAGGGTAGAAGACTACATCCATCAGAAGTGCCCAACTGTATAGTCTAGTTTAGAAGAGAAGATGGTAAGGCCACGGATGGGGTCATTGACTGGGAGAATAGAGAGGGATGAATTGTCTGGAGGTCACAGTAATATGAGGAATAGTATAATGAGTAATTAGTCCAAGAGAGGAATGGAAGGACAAGAAAGTAAACCCCATATGTAGATTTCAACCTGACAGTGCTGCCTGAGCAAAATAAAATAAAATGTGATTTTTAAAAAGTCAGTTTCTACTTGTACCAATGCATTGGGGAAAAACATAAAAACATAACCCATCAATGAGGCAGTGTTTAAAGGATTGGGGAAGGAGAGATGGAAAGACTGGGATCCCAAAAAAAGCTGCCTAGAAAGCTTATTTATAGCAGGTGAAAACAAGCTGAGGTTCTCTGATCCCTCTTCCCCAAACCAATATTTTATAGCCTTAAAAATTCAGAAGAAAAATGAAGCCTTTGATGACGAAGTTTCCTGTGAATACTAACTGTATCTCTCCTGCCCATGAGTACATAGTCTATAAAACAACCACCATTACCCAAATTATCCATAGTCATAAAAAGACCAAAAATACCCCAACCCCCAAAAACCAAACCCCAAGCCAGGTACAATATTACATCATCTTACAAACAAATATTTATTAAGCGTCTGTCATGAACAAGATTGTATGCTTGCTGGGGATACAAAGATGATATAGTCCATGACTTTACTGAGATTACATTCTACTGAGAGGGGAGACAGGTACATGTTCAAAAAATAAATGATAGTAGTAGTAGTAGCAGCAGCAGCAGCAGCAGTATTAGTAACAGTAGTAGTAGTAGTAGTAGTAATAGAAAGAATAAAAAACTCCATCAATTGTAAGGCACTTTAGTAGAGCAACATTAGGGTGAGAGGAGAAAGACAGTTGAGGACGGAGAAAACACTTAGCTTGGGAGGAATCAGGAAATGCGTCCCAGAGAATATCACTTCATCAAGGTTTTGGAGGAGGAGGATTTTTTTGTAGGAAGAGATGAAGAGGTAATACATTTCAGACAGATAGATAATATATTCTATAGATAGAGTGTTGGACTTGGAATTGGAAAGACCTGAATTCAAATTCTGCCCCAGACACTTAGCTTTATACATTTGGACAACTGTATAGCTTTTCTCATCTATATAATGATGATAATCATAGCACCTGTGAGAGTGGTCATCAGGGTCAAAGAATACAATATATGTGAAAGACTTTGAAAATCTTAATTTTGGGGGAGGAAGGGGGAAGGCAGAGCAATTGGGGTTAAGTGACTTGCCCAAGGTCACAAAGCTAGTATGTCAAGGTGTTTGAGGCTGGATTTGAACTCAAGTCCTCCTGACTCCAGGGCCAGTGCTCTATCCACTGTGCCACTAGCTGTCCCAACTTTGTAAATCTTAATGCACTCTATTATAAATGTTATCATCATTATTAGATTAGATATGCTTTTGCAACTTTAGCAGTTAATGCTTATAGATTTAAAATGAATTCCATTTGTCTATTTCATGAGTTTGTGTCATGAGGCAGCTCAGGGTGCTGGAAGGTAGTGTTACTGGACTTGGAATTAGAAAGACCCCAGTTTGAATCCTGCCCTAGACACTTATTACCAACATGACTCTGGGCAAGTTACTCAATGTCTCTGGTCTTCAGTTCTATTGTCTAAAAAATGAGGAGGTTGGACTCAATGCTTCTATGGCAAGTTAAACTCTCAGTCTCAGTTTCCTAATCTGTAAAATGGGGATAATAGCCCTTGCCTCACAGGGTTGTTGTGAGGATCAAATAATACATGGAAAGTGCTTCACAAACCAAACAGTGCTATGTAAATGCTAGCTTTGATGATGTTTGTGGTGCTTTCACTGTTGGTGTGATGATGGTGATGATGATGCTGATTCTAAGGTCCCAGTTCTTTGGGGATGGGGGAGCATGGGATACAAGTAACAAAAGAAAGCAAAGACTAAGGCCCCTAATCTTGGCTTCTCTGCAAGCTTTGCTGCTATGAATCATCCCCTCTTCCTGGATACTTTCTCCTCCCTTGGCTTCCTCAACCTTACTCTTGAATCATTCTCCCTCCCCTGGACACTTGCCTAACTACTCTTTCTCTTAGTTACTTTTGTTGAATCTCACTCCTTGTCCTCCTCCCTTCCATCAATAGTAGATGTCCCCCAAAGATCTGTCATAGATAGTCTCTTCTCATTCTCTTCTATCCCTTGGCTTCATCAGTTCACCTAAGTACAGTTTTCATCTCCATGTACACGACTTTCAAATGTGGCTGTCTAGCCCTAATCTCCCTCTTCAGCTCCAGTTTCACATCACTGCTTGATTGCTGGATATCTATACTTGGATATCTTGGCATCTCAAGTGCTCCATTTCAAAAACAGAACTCATATTTCTCTTCAAATTTACAGTTGAGGAAACTGAGGCTAACAGAGAGTAACACAGGGTCACACAGCTGGTGTGACAGAGGGTCACAAGTGGTGCTACTTGGTCCACGGTACCTCTCCTGATCTTCCCAGCCAAAAGTCTGCATTCCATCCTCATATTTTCCTCGAATACTTTCACTAGGTTCTCTCTTTTGCCCTCATCACACTCTTCACTTTCTTGGCTTATACTTATCTTTGTATCTTCTATGTCATTTACAGTGGAGTGTAACCTCCTGAAAGGCAAGGGGATTTCCCCCCACCCCAATCTTTGTATTTCCTAAGCATGAGGCCTTTCAAATGATACTTACTAAAGACATTTGTTTCGATGGAATTTAATTTCAGGAAGAGTAGGTCTTCCCAGCTCTGTAACCAGTTAGAAGTGTGACTCTGGTGAGGTCCTTTGTCCTGTCTAGGACTCAGGTTCCTCCTCCACAAAATCGAGGGTTGAGACTAGATGGTCTTCCTGAGGTAGCTTCCAGCTTTAGAATTCAGCAAGTTCCAGAAGTGGAGTTACTTTCATGTGCATAGTGATTGAGATTTACTTATGATTTCTCTTATAGAATGCATAGTTCTTTTTTTAAATTAATTAATTAAATATATTTAGTTTTCAGCATTGATTTTCACAAGAGTTTGAATTACAAATTTTCTCCCCATTTCTACCCTCCCCCCACTCCAAGATGGTGTATATTCTGGTTGCCCTGTTCCCCAGTCAGCCCTTCCTTCTGTCACCCCACTCCCCTCCCATTCCCTTTTCCCTTCCTTTCTTGTAGGGCAAGATAAATTTCTGCGGCCCATTGACTGTGTATCTTATTTTCTAGTTGCACGCAAAAACTTTTTTTTTTGTTTTTGAACATCTGTTCTTAAAACTTTGAGTTCCAAATTCTCTCCCCTCTTCCCTTCCCACCCACCCTCCCTAAGAAGTCAAGCAATTCAACATAGGCCACATGTGTATCATTATGTATAACCCTTCCACAATCCTCATGTTGTAAAAGACTAACTATATTTTGCTCCTTCCCAACCCATCCCCCTTTACTGAATTTTCTCCTTTGACCCTGTCCCCTTTCGAAAGTGTTTGTTTTTGATTACCTCCACCCCCATCTGCCCTCCCCTCCATCATCCCCCCTTTTTTATCTTCTTCCCTCTTCTTTCCTGTGGGATAAGATACCCAATTGAGTATGTATGGTATTCCCTCCTCAGGCCAAATCTGATGAGAGGAAGATTCACTCATTCCCCCCTCACTTGCCCTCTACCCTCCTCCCGCAGAACTGCTTCTTCTTGCCACCTTTATGCGAGATAATCCACCCCATTCTATCTCTCCCTATCTCCCTCTCTCAATATATTCCTCTCTCATCCCTTAATTTGATTTTATTTCTTTTAGATATCTTCCCTTCATCTTCGACTGTTCCCTCTCTCTCTCTCTCTCTCTCTCTGTCTGTGTATATATATATATATATATGTATATATATATATATACACACACACACACACACATATATATACATATATATAGACACACACACATACATATATACATACATACACATTCACTTATATGTACATAAACATATACAAATATATGCATATTTCCTTCAGCTACCCTAATACTGAGGTCTCATGAATCATACACATCATCTTTCCATGTAGGAATGTAAACAAAACAGTTCAACTTTAGTATGTCCCTTGCAATTTCTTTTTCTTGTTCTTTTTCTTGATTACCTTTTCATGCTTCTCTTGATTCTTGTGTTTGAAAGTCAAATTTTCTATTCAGCTCTGGTCTTTTCACTGAGAAAGCTTGAAAGTCCTCTATTTTATTGAAAATCCATATTTTGCCTTGGAAGAATGCATAGTTCTTGATGGCAAGGATTGCTTCCTTTCACATCTTTGTAGTGTTGTTCCCTAGCATAGTGCTTTATACCCAGTATGTGCTTGATAATTTATTGCTGAATTGAATTTGGATTATACATAACCCCCACTGTGTTTGTTGCTGCTTCCCTATATCACAGTCATCCCCTTACCAAGCCCTTTGGAGATGCTGCTATCGGTGGCATTTTTTCTTAAGGTCAGGCTGTAGTAAAGGCTTTCCTTTCATGAGTAAAGGAGCACCTTCTTGTAGTCTCCCTGTACATCTGACTGAAGAATGCTTGGTTTGTGTCTCTGAATGCTGGCTGCTGCAGACAGGGCAGCTCCTGGTCCACCCTGTGCCTTTCTAGTGTTGTTTCTGGAGCTGGCTGACTGTTCAGCTACAAGGCACCTCACCCTTAACACAAATCAAGTACAAAGTCTTCCCGCCTGGCTGTTTGAGGTGCCAGCCAGGGATTTTGTACTTTTTTTTTTTCCTTTTTGGTTTTTAACCAAAGCATATATACTGATCTGAGGACAGCATGTCCCTTCTTTTCCACCAGTGGTATGGATGGATTTATTTTAATGGAAAACTAGTGAAGTCCAGCATAGGGACCTTGTCTTTCAAACCAGTAAAGACTGGTCCTTGATGGCTCTCTGGGTTGTGGAATAGTGATGATACAGGGAGAAATTTAGGCAATGTAGAGATAAAATACATCAATACAATTATTTTTAAAAATCTCAGTGCTTTTTTTCAATGCCTTCCTCATCCCAGAATTCTAAATGATTTAATATTTTCTATGGGCTCCTGTTCAATGATTAGTTTTCAAACAACAGATCAATTTGATTTTAGATGACTTAGGAAGGCAAGACCTTGAGCCTTCAATTGAAATTATATTTACCTAACATTTTCCTACTGATTCCATTCTCCATGAAATTGTGGAAAGCAAATGCTGCCGCACTTTTTTTTTCTAAAGCAGAGTTGTTCATCGTCAACACCATTGACTCAATGATTGTGCTAATGTCTTTTCAATGTCATTCCTGTTTAGGGTGAAAAGTTTGGTCCATTTGCTGGAGAGAAGAAAATGCTTCAGGATTTGGATGAAAGTATGGACTTCAGATTGATGTGGGAGGTGAGGATAAGATGGTTGTTTTATTTAGCTATTTGTAAATAAAAATCAGGGCATAGGAGGTACCATTTTGGAGAATTTAAATACAGAATAATTATAAGGTCAAATAATAAGATATTATTCCTGGTTTTCCTAGTTTGATAAATGTGTACGATCCCTCCCCCAAACACACGCGCGTGCGCATGCGCGCGCACGCACACACACACACACACACACACACACGATTGCTGAGCTGTCAATGTGGTTATTATTGTAATAACATATTGTTGAATTCCAGTTGCTAATCCATTCTGTTCATCTCTTTCATTGTATGGGAGCGTTCCTCCCATTTACAGTCACAGTTATGTTTACCAACTATATATTTCTTCCCATTCTATTCTCTTAAATTATTCTTAAAAAAAAAACCCGTTTCCCTCAGCAAGAGCTCATTTTGTTTCTGACCACTGCCTTTTTCTTATTCTTTCTTTTTTCTCTTAATTCA
This sequence comes from Trichosurus vulpecula, assembly GCF_011100635.1. Taxonomy (NCBI): domain Eukaryota; kingdom Metazoa; phylum Chordata; class Mammalia; order Diprotodontia; family Phalangeridae; genus Trichosurus; species Trichosurus vulpecula. The sequence goes on from NC_050578.1 coordinate 139,754,388, forward strand.
TTTTCCTCCTACTTCCCTGTTGCTTAACATTAATATCTGCACCCAGCCGTGTATATGTGTATCCTTCCCTTCCTGAATCAATTTAGATGAGAGTGAGGCTTGAATCTTGACCAATCCCCCTCCATTCTTTCCTGCATTATATAAACTCTTCCTTGTCCCCTTTATGTGAGATAAGCTTTTCCATTCTTCCTTCTTCCTTCCCCAGTGTCTCAGTAAATTCCTCTTTATCACCATTCTATTCTTCTTTTTGAGATCATCACAACATAATAAAATCATACCCAGCTCTCTGTCTTAGTAGATTCCCTCAATAACTCCTATTGATGATTAAGTTCTGAGGGGTTGCATGAATCATCATCTTATATAAGAATATAAACAGTTAAATTTTGTTTAGTCCCTTATGATTTCTCATTCATGCTTAATTTTTTATGCTTTTCTTGAGTCTTGTATTTGAATGTCAGATTTTCTATTCAGCTATGAATTTTTTCATCAGGAATGCTTGGAAATCTGCTATTTCATTAAATACCCATTCCCTCCTCCACAGCATTACACTCAGATTGTAAGCTCCTTGAGGGCAAAGACTATTTGTCTTTTGCCTCTTTTCATGTCCCTAGTGCTTGGCATAGTGTAGGCATTGTAATAAATGTTGGTAGTGGTATAGGCTCTTCTTGGTTATAATCTTAGCTCCTTTGCCTTCGGGGATATCTTATTCCAAGTCCTTCATTTCTTTTTGGTGGTAGTCACTAAATCTTGCATGATCCTGAGTGTGGCTCCATGGGACTTGACTTTTGTCTTTCTGATTGCTTATAGTATTTTCTCCTTGACATAAGATTTATGGATTTTGGCTATAATATTCCTGGAAGTTTTATTTTGGGGATTCCTTTCAGAAGGTGACCCGCAGTGTCTTTCAATTTCTACTTTCAATATTGTTTCTGTATTTTTAATCAAGCTGTTAATTATCTTTTCATAATTTTCTTGTGTAACTCTCATTTCTTATCCTGATTTTTCTTTATTTTTAATTTTTTTTGGTCTGTTTTTTAACCCTCTTTACTTCTTGTAGAGATTCTTTTTGGGCTTGTGTCCAATATGCATTTTTCTTTCAAGCTTTGCTTGTAGATGTTTTTAAGTCATTTTTTTGGTTTGTTTATGTCTTGAGCTTTCCTGTCAACAAAGTAACTTTTTAAAAACAAGTAATTCTTTATTTGGTTACTTATTCTCTCCGTGTACTTTTTGACATTAGACTTTATGTTAATGTTGGGCTCTGCTCACTTCTGAGTGGTGATGGTGGTGAGATGAATTATGCTGCTTTCACAGCTCGGTCTAGAGATCTATAAATTTTTTGTACTTCTAAAGTGGTATGATGCTGAGAGAGGTCTATTCACTACCTTTCTGGTCTGTACTCTGTAGGCTCTTGACCCTGGTTTGCATCTATTGGTCTGTGTGTAGTTGATATATCATTGACTGCTGTTGGACTTTGTCACTATTGGCCTGATGGACAGTTCTGCAAATTCAGAGTTACTGACTTGCTGGTTCCTCACTGGATTTGGTTACCTGCCTCTGTTTATTCCACTAAAGCCTAACACAGACGGCTAAAGGTCAAAATGGAGTCAGTCTGCACTCTGCTCTTGGGCTCTGGAACTTGTCTCTTGCTCTTTACAAAGGTAGGGCCTCTGTTTTCTTGTGACTACTCCTCTCTACCCTGCAACTATGATCCAGAACTGGGTAATAGGAGACAAAACTGTCAGATGCCACTTGTTCCTACTCCCATTGGTAGTACAGGGGGTCTTCTGGGATCTTTTGCTGCCCTGGTTTTTCTTGCCTTGAAGTTAAATTTCCTTGATGGCTCTGGGTGCTGGAATGCTCCCCAACACTGTTGCCCCTGCCACTGAACTGGACTCCTGCCTGGTCCTTTCCCCAGTCTTCATAGATCTCACTATTTTTCCAAGCTGCCATGAGCTAGAAAAATGACTCACTGTGATTTTTTCTTGGCTTTGCTGATCAGAATTTGGCCTGGCAAGCTTTCTATGTTGTTGTGGAGGAAATTGTAGAGGAGCCAAGACAAAAATACTGCTTCTCATGCTGCCATCTTGAGTTCATCCTCATATTGTTATTCTTAATATGGAGTTATTGGATTAAATACTGAGAATTCACTAATATGTCATTCAAAGTTATTTTCCCCTTATAAGTGTGACTTGCTTTTATGGCTTTTACTGAATTCAAATCATTAGGATTTTATATACTCTGAGCTTTGTATAGCATTTTCATAAAAAATGATAAACTTGTACTATAAAAACTCACAAGCTAATGTAGAAAAACAAAATATTCCACCTATCTTTTATAGACCATAATGCAGCAAAATGATAACCAATAACTGGGATTTGAAAACAATAGACTTCTATGGTAACTAAATAATAAAGTCCTAAGGCATGAATGACATAAAAATTATCACAGAAACAATGAACATTTTTATAAAAGGAAATGATAGCAATGAGACAGCATTGCAAAACTTCTGGCCTCAAACCAAAGCCATCCTTCTGGAAGAATATCTATTTCTAAAATAGTTTCACTAAATAACAAACAAGCAAACAGGCAAACAAACAAACAGACAACAAGGTCATCTAGCATCTATTATTCACCATGTGCCAGGCACGTACTAAGTACTGGGCATGCAAAGACAAGAGCGAGACACTCACTGCCCACAAGGAGTTTATGTTGTAACAATGGAGGCAATATGTACATATGAACTATGTATAAAATATGAATGTAGTAATATATGAAACATAGGTAACTATATATGAAGCTACACACATATATAAAATGAATATATATATGCATATATATTGAATAAATGTATAAAATGAATATAATGAATATAAAATGAATACACACACAGAAGTTTGCTGAGTCAGGGCACTAGTGACTGGGTAAATCAGCAAAGGCTTCAGGTAGAAGGTAAGGTGAGGTTTAAAGGAAAGCAGGTATTCCAAAAAGCAGAGGTGGGGAGAGAGTGCATTACAGTCATGGGAGACAGTCCATCATTACAAAGAGAGGGAGGTAGGATAAAGAATACTGTAAATTTGGAATAAGGGCAATCCTTTGGTTATATTGCAAAGTGTGTGAAGGAAAATAATGTAGAAAACAAAACAAAACTGAAAGCTTGGGAATCCAGGTATATTAACCTATTTGCAATTTCTCAAATTTCAAATTCCATTTCCCACCTCTTTGCCTTTGCACTCATGTCCCCCATTCCAGGAAAACATTTCCTTTGGACCCTTGCCTCTTGGAATCTCTTGTTTTCTCCAGGAAATAAAATACTTCCTTTTTTAAAGAGGATTCCCCCCCCCATACTTTCCAGCTGCTAGTGACTTCCATGATTATCTTTCATCTGCTTTTTATTTACATACCTTGTATCATTCTATATATTTGCATGCTCTCACTCCTGTTAGAACGTAAGCTTGCTGAAGGGCACTGTTTCACTTTTTCCTTGTGTCCCTAGCACTTAGCACAATGAGTGCCTGGCACATAATATACTTCATGAATTATTATTTAATTAATTGAGGATTGCATTGTTTCAATTATATGCCATTTCATTTTCTCATTCTCATATTTTCTATTGTTATTTGCTAAATCTAAACTCAGCCCTAACTCCTCACAGATAACTGATTCATAGATAATTCCAACATAGGTAACAAGTCTTTTTCTGTCAGTTAAGATATAATCAATTTCATTTTGTGTTTTTGGGTATATGTGTGCGTATGGGGTTTGGGGTGTGGGCGCTTGCCATCTCCAATACCTACTAATTCTTTTCCTTAAAGAATGTTCATGAAATAAAGTCATGAGGCTTCTACAAGTCATTGGCTTCTTTTCCTTCCTTCTGAACCATGATTTCCCAGACATTTCTCTCTTTCCTCATCTTTTCACACCTTTTCATTGAAGTCACAAAAAATCAGAGTGCAAGTTGATTTAATGTGGAGGGTCTTTTTTGTATAATTTCTCTACCTCTTCATCCTCAGAAATGGATGTCAGGGCTTAAGTGGCAATTATTTCCCTGACCATCTTTTTTAAAAAAAATAAATTCAATTTTATTTTAATTCTAAATTCTCCCCTTCTCATGTTTCTTTACCTTTCCCATTGAGAATGTAAAAGAAATAAAACCTATTACAAATAGTCAAGCAAAACAAATTCTTGCTTTAGTCAACCCCTCAAAAATGCTTCAATTTGCACTGAGTCCATCCCTTCTTTATCTGGCAGTGGGTAAAATATTTCATCAGAAGTCCTCAGGAAATGTGGTTGGCCATTGTGTTGGTGATCTGTAATATTTTTTAAAATAAATTTATTTTTTATTTTTAGTTTGCAAAACTCAGTTACACAAGTTTTTGGGTTCCAAAATTTCTCTCCTTTCCTCTCTCCCCACTTCCCCCCAAGACAGCATGTAATAGAATGTAGGTTCTACATAGACCTTCACATTGAACTTATTTACATAGTAGTCCAGTAGTAAATCCAAGATCATCTTTTTGCCAATATATATCATTAGTACTGAAATGCTTGGTGAACAATTATTTCATTCCTTGTTGCCTTTGGATATATATGGTAAAACTCCACTCCACCAGCTCCTTGTTTTTTCTTTTCCAAGGAGTAGCTGTGAGCTATCCATTTAGCTGAAAATTATTTCTTCTGGCTTCATTTATAATAACAATGTCAAAATTGGTATGTTTCAATCCTTCTAGCAAAATGCCCACTTGTTTGTCATTAGATAGGAATCTCTTATTTAAAGGCACTAATCAACGAATTAAATTTGGTCTAAAAGTTTATTCCAAGTGGTATGAAAACTATGATTCTTAACACCCTTTGCCCTGTTTCTCACCACTTTGTCATCAGTGATGTAGAAATGGAAGGGAGCAGGTTTGAGTGCCATTTTGTATTTTTCTTTCATTTTATCATTGCTATGGCCAAAAAACATTACCACCAATTTGCTACCCTACTGATCATGAACCTCACTGAATCATGTGTCTCTATTAATAAATGTAGCATCCTATATAAAATACACTTTTGCTTTTTATGAATTTTGGTTACCTTTCCACCTCCAGCACTGCTAACACATTCCTTGTGTTCCTCCCTCATCTCATCACCATACTCTGATTTTCTCCATCAAAATAGGTTCATGTACTGATCTCTTTTCAAGGGCTCTGTCAGCTCTGAACATATTATCTTATGGATGTATATCCTTATGGTTTCTACAATCATTTGCTTCCTGATTTCCATGCTCTTATTTTAGGATAAGTAAATTGGCATCTAAATAATACTCACATATGAAGAAATATTAAAAATAAAAATAAAGTAGAATGTGCTTTGTCAAGATATTATAACTGTGAGATTAAGAATCCTTTGTAGGTCTCATATTCATGAACACATCTTATAAAGGGAAGGGAGTGGGGAGCAAAGAGAAAACTGTGACTCCTGACATTTTTTAGCAGCATGGGTCAAGGTTCCATAGAAGTGGGGGAGATATTGAAATGATGGACTAAGAAAAAATTTTTTAATATCTTTTTTCCAATCCATTTTAAGTGCTTAAGTTTAAATTAGATGTAATGCCTACCCTTCTACCTCTTATAATCTATTAAGGGAATCAAACACAAACAGAGATAACCATAATACCTATAATAACAAGAGTAATTGCATAGTGAGCCTATGGAGACTACATCCTAAGGTTTTGCTAAAACTAGAAAAAAAAGAGTTATTTTATTCACTTGTGTAATAGTCTTTAAAGCATTATGTATAAAAGAATAGCACAGCATAGCAGTTTTTTTTAAATTGACATTTGAACTCCATTGAGGGGAAAATGAGAACAAGGTGATGACTATGATGAAAGCAGCTTACCTTTATTTAGCATTTTAAGGGATATGAAGTGCTTTTCACACAATATTTCATTTGGTTGATCCCTACAACATGCCAGTAATACACAATATTCCAAGATAAGCGCATTAGAAAGATACAATACTAGGTGCTCTTTGAGTTCTGTGGTGGAAGGACTTTACAGATCGGTAAAGCTGAAGGGGGCATCTTGGAAGAGCTCCATTAGTCAGTCAACAAACATTTATTAAACACTGACTATCTTGAGACACTATGCCAAAGGCAAAAAAAATAGCTTATGTCTTCACACAGAGCAAAAAGTTTTAAAGAGGAGAAGATGATATGTCAATAGCTACGTGGTATTTGAGTGTTCCTTGAAAGGATGGGTAGGAATTCAAAGGAAAGAGAAGAGAGAGGAAGGAGGGCATTTCAGGTAGAAGAAGCAGTGTAAACAAAGACATGGAGATGGGGCACTGAGGAGACCACTTTGCCTGGAGCAGAGTTCATGGAAACAACAATATGAGATAAGGCTCAAAAAGTGAGCTGGTTCTATATTTTGGAAGGCCTAGAAAGCCATCCAGTGGATTTCAAATTTTACTCAAGGCTATAACAAGCCATTGAAGGGTTTTGAGTATGAAGAGTAAGGTGACTACAAGGAAGATTATTCCATCACTGATATGAAGGATGAATTGGAGCAGAGAGAGAACTCAGCAGGAATGTCAGGTATTCTAAACATATTCGAAAACATTAGAAGGGAAGATAGAGTTAATTGTCAACATGTATTTTTCCTGTCTTCACTCTTACTAGTATTAGTGATTCAGGGTTAGTATGGACATGGTTTGAAACTTGCCATATGTTTTATGACATGTCCAGTGTGTTATGATTTTAAAATAATGATTTTTAACATAGATGTGGCTTCTCAATGATGGTACATTCTTGTTTGCATCTCTACGATAGTGGCTATTCTTGGGTGATAAGTGGTTACTGTGTTTGATTGAATGGGACTGTAGGATCCCAGTGTTGAGAGTTGGTGACCAGCTGAAGCTCTCCTAGCTCTTAGGTTTTATGATTCCATGACTGAGGACATAGAAAATTCTGTGGGAACAAGTCATTTTTGTTCTCTATCACCTTTTTTTCTTTGACAGTTTAAAACACATGCACAACATTTAAGTCTTTGAAAATTGATGCAGGTTGTGTTTAATTAGGAAAGCCTTCTATCTGGTTTGTTTTGTAGATAAAGTGGGGATTGGATGATGCCTTTGGTTCAGTGAGTTGCAAAGGAAGAGTTAATTGATTTTTTGCTTGTTGAAATATTTCAGAAAGATTATGACGTTACTACTATTGAACAAAATCTATTTTTTCCTAAGGCTATTTAAGCAGAGTTTAACTGTGGAAGGTTTTATAATGAATGAATGAATGAAAACCCGTTTATTAAACGCTTATTATATTCTAGGCACTGTACTCAGCATTAGAAACACAAAGATACATAAACAAGACAACTCTTACCTTCGTGGAACTTCAATTCTAATAAGGCAGGACAACATATTATGGGGAAGTAATGGTTGAAGAGTTGTGTCTTGGATAGGGAAGCCACAACATATGGCGATTGGATATTAATCATTTGTCATGGAAGAATGGAAAATATTCAACTATCATTGAGCATTATTTCAGGTTCAGACTATGTATGTTATCTAGGAAACAGCCTTTTTTGGTACAGGGAAACTCATGAACAGATTTTTGACCTAGTTGGTAAACTTTTCCCTTTTTGGGGACCGCACCAAACCTATTGGAGAAATGAAACAGTCATCACACCTGCTTGCCACATTTTAGACAGCCATATGTGTTAGCTTGTCAACAGTCATGTCCAAAGCAAGGTTTGGTTTTCTTTTTAGTACTAAAACAATTTTTCCCTGATTTGTTTCTGTCTGGCTTTTGGCCACCAAAAAAGCAAGATATTAGCATAGAACACATTTGGAGATTTTCTGAAGATTTAACCCAGGATGTTCCTATTTCTTGAGATGGTCTGACTCTGAGTTTGATTTAATTGAAGGCAATCTGTGTGTAGCCTGGGGTTAAAAACTGATGCCAGGCCAGGAATAAAACATCAGCTGCTTTACAGATGTTGGAATCCAGGTCAGGAGGCAGAGAGTGAAATGAATATAAAATCCCTTCATGAAGGAAGAGCGTCAAGGTTGCTGAGGAATTAGATGAGTTAGGAGAGCTAAGGACAACAAATGTGAGGTCTTACTTTGTTTTTTTTTTGTTTTTTGAAGCTCCAATGGGGAGAAGAGGAGGATCAGAGAATAGACAGGACCACTGCCCAGGGTGAAGGGGAACAATGGAAATGAATAGAGAGAGAAGGTGGATATTTTCCTTATTTTTTTTCTCTAAAACGTGCTTAAGGAGACTGGTTCATATCCTGAGATGGGGAGAGAATAAAACAGGCTAAAAGGAAGTTGAAACCCATGGAAAGTAGAGAATTAATAAGAGAGTACATAGGTGCTCTTGACAAATTTAAGTCATCTGGGCAAATGAAGTTTCCCAGGGTACTGGGCTGGGGCGTGGGGCTGGGGCAGGGGGCAGGGGAGGAGGTGGAGGGAGCAAAAAGCTGAAACCAAACCAAGCCAAACTCTTGGATGTGGTTGTTGAATCATTTTTAGTTGACTTTGAAAACATGGATGATAGAAATGTCATGGAACTTGAAAAGGGAAAATCTCACAGTTTCCACAAAGGAAGATAGGTTCATGAGTTGGACTCATGTTCCTGGGAAAATTCTGGAATGTATTGTTAAAAAGTAAGAATAATACCATTTATATGTCATTTTAACGTTTGCAAAGTGATTTATAAATATTATCTCATGTTGTCTTGCAACAATGTTTTTTGCGCTTGTACTTTGCACTTTATTTACTTGCATTTTTGCACTATTATTATTTCCATTTTTTGATGAGGAAACTGAGTCAGGGAACAGTTAAGTGATTTGCCCAAGATCAAGAGGTAGTAAGTATCTGAGGCTGGAGTATTAGGGCTCCTTCATTCAGCATCCAGCACACTAACCACTACACTACTGAGCAGCATCTAGTTCTCATGAGAATTTAGTAAGAAGAATGGTCAATGAAATGGGTGGATGGAGGAATAAATGAAAATACCATTTATTAAGTACTTATTATGTACAAAGTACCATGCTAAAGTACTGATGGTCACAGAGTAGACACATAACTTTTGGGGAACAAGTCATGCCAGATTAAAGTCCTTTTTTTTAATGGGATAATCAGACTGGTTGACCAGAGGATCACAGAGTCATGGATTTATAGCTAGAATGAACCTTGAAGATCATCTGCTATAATCACCTCATTTTACAGATAAGGAGGTTGAACCCAAGGCTGGTTAAATAACTTGTTCAAGGTTGCCCATCCCCAGTTTCTCATTTTCCCAGACTCCACACAACCAACTTGTTGTCAAATCTTGTCAATATTGCCTTATACCAACTCTCATATATGTTGCCTTTGACATAGGGCTCTCATTCAGGCCCCAATCACCTCCACTCTGGGTTTTTGCAAAGGCCTCCTATTTTGTCTCCCTGCCTCAAGCTTCTCTCCTCTCCAATCTATCCTCCCGTTATCTGCAAAATAAATTTTCCTTTTTGTGGCTTATTATTTGTTATGAGCATTTTGAAAAATTTTGGGTTCCAAATTCTCTCCCTCACTCCCACTCCTCCTCTGCCCCCTGAAAAAGACAAGCAATACACCGATTACACGAGTGCAGTCATGCAAAAAATATTTCCATGTTAGCCACATTGCAAAAAAAAAGCAATTACAGTAACTAACAGTAACCCAAGAAGTATTTAAGAAAAGCTAGATAACTTCTTGCTGGATACACTGTAGAGGTCCTCCTTACTTACTTATCATTGGCCTCTGACATCTTTTCCAAAGCTGAACGGAGGTCAGCTGAGGAGTAGAGCAGGCTATGCTAGCTTACTGCCTAGTGTCATCATCTGTCATGACTCTGATGCTCATTATGATGTGGGTTAATGACATAGGGCCTGGGGCATCCAGCCCCTATGCATAGAGCAAAGTCTCTAGTAATTTACACTAATCCGGAAAGACTTTGAGTTGGCAAATCTTTCAAAGGATTGTATATTTGTTGTCAAAGGACTAGAGTGACTAAATTTAGAGATGGTCATCAATTGAAGGTTGGCCACTAGGCACATGATATTTTTGGTTACAAAAAGCCATGGAAATACTTACTAAGCCTTGGAGGAATCAGTGGAAAGAGGAGAGAAATGAATGAAATTTGGGATGTTTGAAGTTTTGGAGTATGACTGCAGTGGTGTAGGACATGAAAAGAAAGTGGTAAGAAATATATTTTGGAGCAGGATATAGTTTCCTTCTTCTGAAGGTCACTTAGGGTTCAGAAATGAAATCTTCCATTTATTTTAAAAGTTTCAATGCAGCTATACATGTGGTCTGTTTTCTTACTGCCAAATTTGTGCTTTTGACCTCTGGATTGGTGGGGCTGCTTTTCATGAGAGTTAATTTTGGAAATATTTTTCTACTAGCAAAGTGTTATATCTTTTTTCTCCTAGAATTTTAATTTTAATGTTTTATTACTCTGAATTTCACAATCACATGAACATTTACATACAAAAAGAACTGGAATAGTGGATTACATATAAAGTTGTGAATCTGTTATTTAAAGTATTTTTGAAGCATATAAAATATTTACAACATTCATTCCAAAATTGTCCAGCTTATCTTTGTCTGATTTTGAACTTCTGTTCTTGTATTGAATTAAAAGATCTACATGCTCACACACGTATATATATGTATATACATACATGTGTGAGCATATAGCTTTTTACTTCAATACACATGCGTGTACACATAAAGACACCTATGCATCTATATGTATATATACAAATGCATATATAAATACACATATATGTATATGCGTTTTTACATACATATATGTCTTCTCTCCTGTGCTCTTTTCTTGGGCCTCATCCTCTCTAATCTGTTTGTTCCACTCAAATTCCTTATTCCAAGAGGAAAAGCAGACAAACGAAAAAATGCCTCCCTTGCAACAACTATGTATAGCCAAAACAAAAACAAACCCTAAAATAAAGTCACCATGTTGGAAAATGTGTGTGCCTTTCTGCCCTCTGTGTCCTCACCTCTCTGTCAGTGGATGAGAGCTATGTTTGGCATTGGCTCTTTGGAACTGTGACTGGTCATTGCATTGATCTGTTTTTAAGTCTTCTCAAATTGTTTGTCTTTAAGAAGTTGTAGTTACATTTAGGATGTGATCAGTGGATCCTCCCCACTCCCCCCACACATACACGCACACTTTTCCTTCAGGTTCTAATGGATCTGGAAAGTTTTAATTTTTGATTTCTTGAAATATGATCTCCAGGTTTTTGGTTTGCTCATGGTTTACAGGGAGACTGACTCTTAAATTATCTCTCCTTCCCCTATATTCCAGATCACTTGTTTTTGATATTAGGTGCCTTATATTCAATTTTTGTTTATCTTCTGATAAAAGGAAGCGAGGTAGCCTGATTATAGGCAAGTCTTGGCCTCTCTCAGTCTCATTGGTGTCATCTGTGAAAAAGGCTTAATAACAGGAACTATTCAGGGCTTTTGTGAGGAGCAAGTGAGATAATATATGTAAAGTGCTTCGCAAACTTGAAAGTGCTATGTAAATTATTATGATTATTGTTCTAACATTTCTTGTTTTATCAGATTCTTTCTGCTTCATCTGAATTTTCTGGGTGTCTGTTACTTGGATAAAGGTTTTCACCTTCTGTTGTAAATTATGCATTCTTTTCTGTTTTTTACTCCAGAACTCTTATTTCAATTATACAGCTGTCCCAAAAGTCTTAGACCAGTTTGAAGCTTTAATATGGCTTAATCACAAGCTGACTGTATTTAGTGCAGATTGCACTAAAACTTTTGGGGCGTTGTTTTGCCATTTTTAACAACAATTAAAAAAATTGGTTTACAATACTCAGTTCCACAAGTTTTTGAATTCTAAATTTTCTCCCCCTCCCTCTCCTGCCCTCCCCACCCCACCCAAGACAGCATGGAATTTGATATAGGTTCTACATATAGATTCGCATTGAACTTATTTGCATAATAGTCCAGTTGTAATGAAGAATCATAACCTATGGAATGAATCATGAGAAAGAAGAAACGAAACCAAAAAAGAATGAAAAAAGAGAGAGAGTAAATAGCTTGCCTCAATCTGCATTCAGACTGTAATTCTTTGACTGGCTGTGCATAGCTTTTTCCATCATGAGTCTTTTGGAGCTGTCTTTGAACCTTGCATTGATGAGAAGAGCCAAGTCTATCAGTTAGTACTTACAGGTACCGTGTGTCTGTAATCATCTATGATGTTCTCCTGGTTCTGCTCCCCTCACTCAGCATCAGTCCATATAAGTCTTTAGAGGTTTTTTGAAGTCTGTCTGTTCCTCATTTCTTATAGCACAATAGTATTCCATTGCATTCATATACCATAATTTGTTTAGCCATTTTCCAATTGATGGGCATCTCCTCGATTTCCAAGTCTTTGCCACCACAAAAAGAGTTGCTATAAATATTTTTGTATGTCATTTGGTTTTTTAAAGTCTCTTCCTTCATTTCTTTGAGTCACTGTTGGCATTATTGTGACCAAACACTTCAAAAATTAATCTGAGTCTCTGCTTGTACTTGTAGAGTTATTTTTTTCTTTTGGCCTTTCCCCTTGGGAGTCTCTTGCAACCTAGTATTTCTTCATTGTGCCTGGTGTCTTCTAAATCTCCAGCCTCCACCCTTGTTTGGGACTTTGTTCCAGAACCCAATCCTGCCATGTCTCATACTCTAAGACTTGGTGATTGGATCTTGTTCAATCATAACCTCAATTTCCCAAGCTGCTACAGATGATGTCTACTTCTTGTAATGTGTCTGTACTCACAGCACTGGTAGATTTTAGGCCCCATAGGCTCGTCTCAGGTCAGATTGCTTTAGTCTCCAGGTCTACTGGATCATCTGATCCTCAGGCCTCAATGGAGTGTGCCCTATTGCCTGACAATTTCTTTCTCCTTCTTCCCACTCCATTCCTCTTCAGGAGGCACTGCAGAGTTGCAGCTCCCTGGAGCAGCACTGTTCAGAGCACTGAGCCCTGCAGGCTTCAGATACCCCTGGAACATTCCTGGCTTGAATGCTAAGAGAGGCTTACTAGCAATTTACATGTTCTCCTGCTGGTTTCCCTGACAAGTGCACTCTCTCTCTCTCTCTCTCTCTCTCTTTCTCTCTTTCTTTGTCTCTGTCTCTGTCTCTCTCTTTCTCCTTCTCCCTCTTCTTCTCTCTCTCATCCTGGGCTGGATAAAGGAGGTCAGTATTGCTGCCATTCATTCTTTTCTAAAGTATGTATGGGAGGCTTGGGCTCCTCACACTATTTCACTTAGACATGTAAAACAGAAATCCTCTCAGCATTACATTTTTCTGAAAAAAGACAGTTCAATTAGTTTGCATTTCATGGTTCCTAGGATCATGTATTTAGAGCCAGAAAACACCCTGGATGTGCTCTTAATAGCAGGTCTTGTTCATAATGAGACCACCCTTCCATGTTGGTCGGGGGGTATGTTAAGTGAGTGAGGATACTGCCCTATGATTTGTAGAAGGCCAAAAAAAGGAGTAGTGGTTCTCTCTTTATTCCTGATCTGAAATTCTGAAGGTGGATTGCTCAGAATGGTCAATATTTGCATAGTTCCTCTGACCAGAGTGCCATGACATCCTGTACTTTCCTGGCTAGGCTATGTACCTTCAAAGGATTCCAGGAAGAAATAAATTATACACCATTTTAAGGACTTTGAAAGGTACTGACTGAATAATTAGATTTTTCTATCAATATATCTTCTGTGAGAATTGACATAAGGAGTTCTAAAATGACTATGTCATAGATCAAGTGTAATCATGTATGTAGCTCTGTTATTTGTTGATTTTTCCTTCATTTATGCTCCCTGGCCACGTTTTTAGACTTGAATCTGTTTAACTACTTTATGTCCAAGGAAGACACAGAATGAATTATGATTGAAAACCATGTTTGACTAACATCTTGTCCAAATTTATAATGTGGATAGAGTTGTTTCCATTAGATAGATATTTATTAATCCCCTGCAATGTGTGAGAAACCATACTGGATACTGTGTTCTTCTGAAGAACTTTGGAATCAATTTTCAGACATGGGAGATGTTGGCACAGGACTGCCCAGCATGGCGTGCCCACATCAAAGAAGGCACTGTGCTCTCTGAGCTAATCAGAATTGCAGTAGCTCGAATGAAACATGAGATGCACAAATTTAGAGACTTTGCCACTTGAAATGTTTATATGGAATATTTATGCCTGACCTGTGGTAGAGCTGAGCTTGTATTGGTCTGATCAGCCACAGTCAGAAGAACTACACCTTGACCTAAAGTTAGTGATGTAATTTTGGTCCTCTTCAAGAATAAAGGACAACAACTAACTATCTGGATACCATGTAGCATACAGAAATGAAGAAGATGTAGAACTCCACTATGAGGTAGATTGTAATATAGGAGATCCACAAATGGCAATGATCTGGGAGTACAGAGGGAGAAGAATTCACATTCAGCTAGAAGGATCAATAGAGGGGGTGGCACGAAAGGTTTAACTTGAATCATGAGAAGAATCGAAAATCCATAGTGAAAGAAACATTTTCAGCAAAAGGTTGATGAGAAAGTGTGGAGTATGTCTAAGGAATGTGAAATAGTTTATGGAGCTTAGTAGTGCTTGAAGAGAAATAGTGGGAGATTAAGCTCGAGAGAGAAGTTGAACCACATTGTGAATGACCTTGAATGGCATCATGAGGGCTTTAGACTTTGTTAGGCACTTTGTGGGGGATTGCTGAAAGATTTTGGATCATTCACTAACATGATCACAGATGTAATTTAGAAAGTTTATACTGGATTAGAAAGGAAAGAGACTATTGAAACAGAAATAGTGACATCTGGTTTATAGTAGGGCAGCAGGAAGGAAAAGGAAGGAACAGTCATATGTCCCAGAGATGATATCTTGCTGCCTTGGTGTCTCTTTGGACGAGGGATGAGAAGGAGTTAAGGAGTTGGAAAGAACATTCAAGGTCCTCCAGAACCCTTCATTATACATATAAGGAAACTGAAATCATCAAGAAGTTAAAAGGGTTTCTTCTATATCCCCAAAGACTCGACTCATTCATTCATTCATTCATTCATTCATTCATTCATTCATTCTTTCATTCATGCGTGCATTTAGTCATTTACTTATTCTTATTTGTCACTGTTGTAGTTTGGTCTACCTTGGAATGAAGGCAGTAAGAATACAGCTTCTTCTTCCCATTTGGATTCTCCTTGACCTTTCTTCCTACTGGCTACCCAGCTAGGACTATCACTGCCTACAGGGGCCTTCATTGTGGCTCTTTGTGACTTCAGGTCTCAATACCCCACAGCTTATGAGGTCAAGGACTTTCATTCTGGCTTTTGATTCCCAGCGTCTCCCACAAATAATTCACTTAACAAATATTTTTTATTGGGATTGATTTTATAATGTGAAATCATTGTCTTCTAACATTTTCTCCCAAATCATTTGCCTGCATTCTCTTATCTCTCATTTATTTCTGTGGGGGAAAATACTTGTACTCTAAAAGTATTACTGGTGCTGGATTCAGAGGAGCTGAGTTCAAAGCCTGCCTCTGGCACTGTCTCTGTGATTCTATGTCTCAAAGGGATTCCTATGCCTCAGTTTCCTCATATGTACAGTGAAGGGGTAGGACTAGATGAGATCTGACTTTCCTTTTAGTTCCAGATATGGGATCATATGAGCCGCTGACTTGAACTTGTCAATGGATCTGGGAGGGCACTCCCTCCAAAGATGGAAATCAAAACCCAGACACACTTGTCCATTCTCTGTCATGCTTGCCTGTGTCCTTACACAAATCTCCCAGAGATTAGAGACTTCCTTAGTTAAAAAAATCTATATGTACATTCAAACCAAAGTAGTCACATAAACCTCTCAAAGAAACATGCAATGCCTTCTATTTACTTTTTTACCTCATAAAGACATAATAAGTGATTAACTATCAAATTCAGGAAATAGTCTATAGAAAATTCATGTGATGGAAAGCTACTAAATTATAATAAATGACAAATAAACAAATAAGAAACAATAAATAACTAATAAATAAACTAAACAAGCAAACAAATAATGAACTGGGAAGAAAGAAATAAAAGAAGACCAAAAATCTCAGAGAAAAAATGGAAAGACCTGACCAAGAATTCATCTGTTGATAATAAACTGAGACTATATAAATGTTTTAGATTTTGAATTAGTGTAGTTCACATGCACAGTGGGATATCTGTACTGGGATGTACTGGGATCCCTTTTTCTGGAGGTCTTTGAGCAAATATTGAAAGGCCACCTGTCAGATATGGTCTGTATGTATTATAGAGACTCTGTAGTATGTATAACATCCCATGCTTGCCTTCGAGTCACCAGAGGGAGACATTGGAGACTGAAAGGGACTGACTCACTAGTACTAGACTAGGTCAGTGTAAGAGTGCTTGGATCTAGCACACAGTATCCCCTCAACATACGACCCTGGAGTAAGGCATTCCTGGCCATGGATCATGTCCCTCTTAACTTTGATTTTGAAATGACATCTTTGAAAGTGATCTGCTTGTTGCAAATTTTGAAAACAGATCCTTAGTGAAATCTGTGAGTTCATAAATATGCCCCAGTCTAATATCCTTTGACACTTTTTTGGGCATCCATTTTCACAGTTTTCCAACTTTTCCTCTTTTTTGAGGGTCAACATCTGTACTTTTAATAGTTTATTATGTCTTTATGAGGTGAAAAAGTCAATAGAAAGCATAGCACGTGTCTTTGAGAGGTTTATGGGATTACTTTGCTCAATAGTTTCCTTATGTGTTAAGTTCTTGATGCCAGTTTGATGTGTCTCCATGTGTTGGCAGAGAGGACCACTCAAACAGCTTTGTAATGAATGTAATTTTTTTTTCCCCAGTATAATTTAAGGCTTATGCAAAAGGAGGAAATAGATGAAATAGTAGGTAGAAGAACAGATGTTTTTAATCAGAAGGCCTTGATTGTCTCTGTAACCAAATATGAAGTCTAAAACCATTAAAGGGATATGTGGTGGGTCCTTCCTATATTTATCCCCTCCCCCTTCCCTCCTTTCAAGGAGGACTAACAGCATTCCAAGTTTATTATCATTTCTTTGCCTTGATATTGGGCACAAAGGTGTCTGTGCCTTGTGTTTCAATACAACATTTTGCATGTGTTAAATCATTTATTGAAGTTTTTGCAGCTACGATTTATGTACAACATAGGAAAAAAGTGGCTGATAACTACATGGATTGTCATTGTTTTCCATGTACATTTAGAAATGAACTATTATAATCCAATAAAGAACAAAACATTATTTAGCAGGTAAGATGCTCACTTAGAATGAAAGCTATATTTTCTTAATTGATGCTGGGGGCTTTCCTCTGTCCTCTTAAAAAGTTCCATTTCCTTAGTCCTTTAAGGTGACAAATATAGTCCCACAACAATCTGTGAGGTATGGAGGAAAATGTATCAGTATCTCCATTTTACAGATGACAAAACTGAGGCTCAGTGATTTTACCACTCTCACAAAATTTAAAGGTATCAGACCTGCAACTTGGATTCAAGTTTTCCTACTACAAGTCTAGCACCTTTCCTTTTCTACCACATTGTCTCTCCTAATAGCTGGCTCCTGCTTGTAGATGCAAGGCATTTTACAAAAGAGTTTAAAGCACTTCATTGAAGCATTTTATGTTGACACAACAGAACCTGATACCCCTCCCCCTAAAAAAGTCCATTATTTGAAAACAATGAAGGAAAATCATCTAATAATATGATGGTGATGCCACTTTCTCAAGTCTCTCTCGATTTTAGTCTCCAGATATACACCAAAATGGTTTTCCTACAACATATGTCTGACTTTGTCATTCTCCTACTCATCAGACTCCAATGCCACCCTATTACCTTCAGAACCAGACATAAATGCTGTCACTTAGAGCTCTTTACAGTCTTGTCCCCACCCCCTTTTTTAACCTCTCTAGTCTTCTAGTAAATTCCACATACTCTGTGGTCCATCCATCACTACCATCATCATGACTGTTATTTACATAGTACTTTAAGGTTTGCAAAGAATTTTAGATACATTGTGTCATTTGATCTTTACAGCAACTGTTTGAGGTCATGCTGTTATTTTTATTCCCATTTTACTGATGAAGAAAATGAGTCTTGGAGAAATTAAATGACTTACCCAGAGTTATACAGCTAGTGAGTATAAGGTACCCAGGTGTTCAAGACTTCAAGCCCAATACTATATCCATAAAACCAAGCTGCCTTTCAAGACCCAATTCATTTTCTTGTGCCTTAAACACAATTCTCTTCTGCCATCTCTATGCCTTCCTATTGGCTGTCCCTTTTAGCTGGAATATTCTCTTTCCTCACCCCTGCCTTTTAAAATTCCTGGTCTCTGAAATTCAGCTTAAGAGATGCCTTATACAGGAAATCTTTCCTCATCTCTTGTATCAGTAAAACAAGACTCACAATATCGATGGTGACCATGAATATGCCCATATAGTTCTGAATTACAGAATGGAAGAGAGTCTACATACAGAAGGCAGAAGAAGAAAATATTTATTCAGATGCCGGAGGATCAAATCCCAAAACCAATAACTCCAATTTGACATAGCAACAACTGTATCTCAAAACCAGTAAGTCCACTTCACTATAACAGCAAGGAAACTAAAACACAATATCATGGCAAGGAGCCAAGCCATCCTGTAACCTTCCCCTCTGCTGGGGCCTTCCTGTAAAACACTCACTCAGAAATCCTAGCTGTCTGCTTGCCTGTGTCCTCTTCTCCTGTAGCTCTGAGAACTTACAGTTCTCAGAGCCCTTGCAGTCCTCTCTCTCTCTCCATCTCTGAGCTCAATGACTATCCTCAGGGTGTACACACACACACACACACACACACACACACACACACACACACACACACACGTATATGTATATGTGTATATATATATGCATATATATATATATATATATATATATATATATATATATATATATATATATGTATATTCACACCTAATCAGCAAAAGGGTGTGGGCCTGGGGCTTTACACCTAGTTAGCAAAAGGAAGTGGGCCTTTCTACAAACAAGCCTCCCCAATCAAGCTTCCCTTAACTACCTCCACCTGAGGCCTATTAAATTGGGTGAGGAAGATCTTTGATCACATTAACACCACATCCTTCTCATTTCTAACGCTGCCCCTCAAAAAAACTTCCCTGTTTTAATTTTGTATATATTCTGAATACATTTGTATATGTACACATTGTATTATTCATTAGAGTATAAGCTCTTCATAGACAGGTATTGTCTTATTTTAAAATCTGAGTCTGCAGGGCTTAGCACAGTGCCTGACAAATCAGAGGCAGTTAATTCCTGCTCAGAGATCGTTTTAGTTGCTAATACTTCTCTGAACATTTTTGTCCATATGGTCATTACTTGCTATTGGTAACCAACTTGAATGTGGTATCTCTTGATTAATGTATGAGAAATTCCACTTTCTAGCATCAGTGCTTTCTTGGGACCATGCCTGATATGAAATCCTGCAGAACTAAAAGGTTTATTAGACTGGTGGAAAGCATTGATTCAATGGGGGGGGGGGGAGGGCAGTTCTGGAATGAAGAGTGAAATGCCAAGCATTGGAAAGTGAGGGCAGGGTCCTGGGTTTTATGGCCTTGTCTGAACAAATTCATCCCTAATGCCACCTGAGGGCTCCTAGTTAGGGAAGAATGTCCTCCTCCTGCCTCCCAGAGCACTTGACTTTGTACCTCTTGAGCATAATTTTTGATAACATTTTATTATTATCTTGGGTTCACCTTCATTTCTAAATCTCTCCTTCCTATTTCCAGAATTATCCCTTTTGAAAAAGAGTAAGGGGCGAGGAGGGATAGTTCAGCCAAAGTCATCAACCAAGGCTGAATTACTTTGTGTTCCATACCCTCTGATGAGTGTAATGAAGGGGGAAAGGTTATGTATAGGTCCTCCTTGGGGCCAAGCTTGGTCAATCTGTTTGTGTATCTGTCATCTGTCTTTCTATTTTATTGACACATACATTTATATACATGTATGATTTAGATCAATATGTGAACATATGTGTGTAGATACACACATAAACATATTCATACATGTATGTAGTTTGTAAACACACATATATACATACATGTACCCACAAGATATCCATCCATCCATATCCACACACATATGTGTATATATATGTAAATATGCATATATGAAAGCAAAATACATACATGTACATATAGACACACACATAAGGAGTAGCAGAAAATGCCATACCATCCACCCCTAGGTTACAGCAAGAACAACCTCCTTAATCATTACCAAGCATCCAAATAAAATCCTCTTTCATCTTGACTCAAGGTTGACTTCCAAGTCCCATGGCTCTTCCATTGTAAGCTGACTGCTTCCAACTCTTGTCTGGATTCACATGTAGGCAGCTCTCTGCTCCTGCACCAGGTCTCAGCTCACAGAGACTACTCCACTCCTAGCTCCTGCCTGACAGCAGGCTCCAGGGGTTCCTGCCCAAAGCTTCTGTTTCTGGGAAAATGAAGCTTAACAGGGCAGCAACCACTAACACCACCACTTCAATTCACCTCCAAAGTTAACAGTTCAGTTCACTTTAACTGTTTCTCTTCTCTCTTGGAGGCCTTCTCTCAGCTCTTTTAGGTCTCTTGCCAGTTCTTTTAGGTTTCCTTTCAGCTCATTCTTCTTCTTTTTCTCTTGTCTTCATTCTTCTTTTCTCAACACTGGCAACTCTCTCGATGCCTTCTCTTTATCACCCTCTCTATGTCTGCTTTTCTCACACTCTGGGTTCTCCTTATGTACAGTTCTAGCTGACATTTGATTGGCTAGAACCAAATGTAAGTCTCTGATTGGCTGAAACTCATACACATCTGATTGGCTAGAACTCAATGCACATTCAATCCAACAAAAAATCCCACTTTGCTTACTGTTGCAGTGAGGTGGTACCTCAAAACTGCTTTAATTTGCATTTCTTTAATCAATAGTGATTTAGAGCATTTTTCCATATGATTGTAGATAGCTTTAATTTCTTTGTCTGAAAACTGCCTGTTCATATCCTTTAACCTTTTATTAATTGGGGAATGACTTGCATTTTTATAAATTTGACTCAATACTCTATATGTTTGAGAAATGAGGCCTTGATCAGAGATACTTCTTGCAAAAGTTTTTCCCCAGTTTTCTGCTTTCCTTATAATTTTGGTTACACTGGTTTTGTTTGTGTAAAAACCTTTTAATTTTATGTGATAAAAATCATCTATTTTACATTTTGTAATGCTCCCTATAGCTTCTTTGGTCCTAAATTCTTCCCTTATCCATAAATCTGACAGATAAACTATTCCATGCTCTCTTAATTTGTTTATGGTATCACCCTTTAGGTGTAAATCATGTACACACTTTGACCTTGTAGTCTATACCAGGTTTCTGCCATACTGTTTTCCAGTTTTACCAGCAGTTTTTGTCAAATAATAATTTTTTGTTCCAAAAGCTTGGGTCTTTGGGTTT
The DNA here is from genome assembly GCF_011100635.1 of Trichosurus vulpecula. NCBI lineage: Eukaryota > Metazoa > Chordata > Mammalia > Diprotodontia > Phalangeridae > Trichosurus > Trichosurus vulpecula. Next base: position 139,775,933 of record NC_050578.1, read on the forward strand.
ATCACATACTAGATCACTATGGTCAGTTACTATAATGTAATTTGTACATAATATTCTCCACCAATCCCCCACTCTATTTCTTAATCAGTAACAGATTGTTTTGATAATTACCACTTTATAAAGAGTTTGAGTTCTGGTATGGCTAGAGCACCTTCTTTCACATTTTTTTTCATTGATTCCCTTGATATCCTTGAGCTTTTGCTCTTCTATATAAATTTTATTATTTTTTCCTAGCTTTATAATTTTTTGACAGTTTTATTGGTGTGGCACTGAATAAATAAATGAATTTAGGTAGAATTATCATCTTTATTATATTGGCTTGGACTACCAATTAAGCAATTAATATTTTTCATTTGTTTAGATCTGACTTCATTTCTGTGGAAAGCATTTTATGATTGTGTTTATATAGTTTCTGGGTTTGTCTTGGCAGGTAGATCCTCAAGTATTTTATATTGTCTGCAGTTATTTTAAATGGAATTTCTCTTTCTATCTCTTGCTGCTGGGCTCTCTTGGTAATATATAGAAATGCTGGTAATTTATGTTGGTTTATTTTATATCCTGCAATTTTGCTAAATATGTTAATGGTTTCAACTAGTGTTTTAGTTGACTCTCTAGGATTCTCTAAGTATACCATCTTATCACCTGCAAGGAGTGATAGCTTCTCTTTCCCTGTTATAACTCCATCAATTTCTTTTTCTTCTCTTATCTCTATAACCGGCATTTTTAGTACAATATTGAATAAAAGTGGTGATAATGGACATCCTTGCTTCAGCTCTGATTTTATTCGGAGGCCTTCTAGCTTATCCTCATTCTAGATAATGCTTGGTGATGATTTTAGATAAATCTTACTTATCATTTAAAGAAAGCTCCATTTATTCCTATTCTTTCTAGTGTTTTTCATAGGAATGGATGTTGTGTTTTGTCAAAAGCTTTTTTCCATATCTATTGAAATAGTAAGAATTCTGGTTTTTATTGATGTGATCAATTATTATTATAGTTTTCCTAATATTGAACTACTCTGCAGTCCTAGTATAACTCTTACCTGGTTATAGGGTTATAGTGTATGATCTTTGTGATATATTGCCATAATCTCCTTGCAAGTATTTTATTTAAAAAATTTGCATCAATATTCATTAGTTAAATTGGTCTATAATTTTCTTTCTCTGTTTTTGCTCTTCCTGGTTTAGGTATTTGTACCATATTCGTGTCATAAAAGGAATTTTGTAGGATACCTCACTTATTTTTCCAAATAATTTATATAGTATTGGAATTAATTGTTCTTTAAATGTTTGGTAGAATTCACTTGTGGATCCATTTAATCCTGGAGATTTTTGCCAAGGGAGTCAATTGATGGTTTGTCCACTTTCTGTGTCTAAGATAGGGATATTTCAGTGTTCTACTTCCTCTTCTTTTAATCTGGACAGTTTATATTTTTGTGAATAGTCATTCATTTCACTTAGATCATCATGTTTATTGCCATGTAGTTGAGCAAAAGAGCTCCTAATAATTGCTTTAAATTCCTCTTTATTGGTTGTGTAGTCACCTTTTTGATTTTTGATACCGGTAACTTGGTTTTCTTCTTTTTTTTTTTTAAATCAAACTAGCCAATGGTTTATTTATTTATTTTATTGGCTTTTCAAATAAGACCAGGTACTAATTTGTTTGTTTTTTATTAGTTCAATGGTTTTCTAACTTTCACTTTTACTAATCTCTCTTTTCATTTTCAGGATTTCCAATTTGGTGTTTAATTGGGGATTTTTAATATTTTTCTTTTCCTAGTTCTTTTTTAGTTGCCTTCCCAATTAATTGACTTGCTCTTTCTCTATTTTATTGATGTAAGCATTTAGAGATATAAATTTTCCCCTAACTACTGCTTTTGGTTGTATTCCCCAAATTTTGGAATGTCTCACTGTTGTTATTGTCTTTCATGAATTATTGATTGTTTCTATAATTTGTTCTTTGACCTATTCATTCTTTAGGATTAGATTATTTAGTTTCCAATTATTTTTTAATCTTTTTACCACAGCCTTTTAATGAATATAATTTTATTGCATTATGATCCCAAAAGAATGCAATTAATATTTCTCCTCTTCTGCATTTGATTATTATATTTTATACCCTAATACATGATCATTTTTTGTGTATGTGTGTGTGTAAGTCCCATAAGCTGCTGAGATAAAGGTATATTCCTTTCTGTTCCCATTCAATTTTCTCCAAAGTCGTATCTAACTTTTCTAAAATACTATTCACCTTCTTTACTTCTTGTTCTTCTTTTTGGTTAGATTTATCTAGTTCTGAGAAAGGAAAGTTGAAGTCTTCTACCAGCATAGTTTTACTCTCTATTTCCTCCTGTAACTAACTCATTTAACTTATTTAAAAAAAATTGGATACCAAACCATTTGGTGCATATTTGTTTAGTATTGATATTACTTCATTGCCTATGGTATTTTTTAGCAAGATGCAGTTTCCTTACCTCTTTAAAATTTTTAAAAAACACAATTTAAATAGCTTAAGGCTCATCTCTTTTCTTATTATTTTAAAAACCAGTTCCTACTCTTTACTTCTTGCCCAGGTTATTTCAGCAGCCTCTTAATTAATCTTCCTGTTCCAGGTCTCTTCCCCCTTCTAGTCCCTGTTTTATGTTGCTGCCAAAGTGATTTTCCTCAGGTGTAGGTATGAACATGTCCCTTCCCTACTCAATAAATACTCCCTATTGCTGCTGGTAAAACCTATCAATTCTTCTGTTTTAAAACCTTTCACTCCCCGATCCTGGCTTATCTTTCTAGCCTCATTGTTTATTTCTCCCCAACTACCATAATGATTGAGCCAAACTATTCTTCACATATGGAAATCAATCTCTAGCTTTTTTGTCTTTTCGATGGATTTTCCCCAAGCCTGAAATGCATTCTCTCCTTACCTCCATTTCATAGAATCCTTCCTTTCTTCTAAGATTAGTGTCTCAAGCACTACCTTCGTGCAACCTTTCCTGATGCCCTAATTGCTTGTGTCCCCTCTTGCCAAGTACTTTGTATTTATTTATATTCATTTTCTTTATATTTATTCCATGTATGCTTATATATATGCTTGTGGCCTACCCTATTAGAATGAAAGCTCATTTCATTCTTTGTATTTCAATCTCTAATTCCTAGGCATGTACCTGGTTTATTTAGTAGGCACTTAATAAATGTTTGTTGATGGATTACTACCTCCCTACATTTCTCTCCTCAACTACACTCCCAACCTCCTAAATAAATGCTCTTTTTGGTAACAACTAAACATCATCAAACAAAACAAATTCAGTCATTGGCTAATCTTATTATTTCAAAGCTTAAAGGATTTAGAGCTGTGACTTAGTTCTACCTGAACATTTTATAGTAAAAGGAACTTAGGACAAGTTGTTTGGAAATGGTCATAGTGAGAGTAAGTACTAGAATTAGGATTTGAACCCCATGTCATCTAACTCTTATTCCTTGTCTCTGCCCTCTCTTTTGTTCTGCTCCCCCACCCCTACAACTTTAACTACTTCTAAATCAGGGAGGAAAAAATATTCAACTTGTGAAAATAATATTGTCACATAGATTTTTGAAAAGCATACATTTTTAAGTAAATTTTGATTGGCTGGACATCAAAGCCTTGGCTGTAACTGAATGAAACCATATTTCCTGAAGGCAAATGGTAGAAAGGACCCCCTCTTTTTGCCTGAGGAGGGAATATTCATTTCTACTGACCAGTGTTGCTGGGGTTACTAATGCCTGGTTGTAAGGAGATTTGGGATGGAGAGGACAAAGCCTGAGTTTCTTTACCATGAGACCCCCCTTTGCTGCTCCATTTGTGTCCTAGGTTGCTGGAGCCTTCTCTGCCAAATCTGTCTAAACCAGTTTAGGGCTTTGCTGCCAGTCATTTTGTTTGCAGACAGGAGATGGATACAGTTGTCTGTGGCAGTAAGCCTCTTGGCAGGAACCTAGAGAAAGAATCATAGTGAAGGAGAAACCCTGTGCCATGCTTAGAGGACAGTGTTTGTGATGGGGCTGGCACTCAGAAATTTCACTGTGCTCAAAAAATAGCAGCATTACTTGGAAATTGTCAGTCATGAACTAAACTGTCCCAATCAGTAAGGAAATATAAATCTTTTGCTTAAGAAGACTGATGACATCAGCAAGATTTTCATCCTGTCCAAAGGGAGGCCGTGTGAATATAATAGAAAGAACAGTAGATTTGCAGTCAGGATTGATCATTGAATCCTATTTTTTCCAATCCTCTGTGACCCAGGCCAAGTGACTTGAACTTTCTTGGTCTTAGTTTCTTCATCTATAAAATGAAGGGGTTAGATAAGATGGATCTTTCAAATCTAAATCCCTGCCAAGTCAAGTCAAGTCAACAGATATTCATTAAGTACTTACTATGTGCCAAGTACCGTGCTAAGTGTGGCAAATACAAATAGAAGAAGAAATACAGTCCCTGATCTCAAAGAGCTTATGTGGGGGGTTGGTAGAGACAACGCATAAAAGAAAGCAGAAAACCAGGGAGGAGTGGTAGAGAAAGTCCATTGACTCAAAACAAGATGGAGGACTAGACATTTTCTCTGATTCCCTTAATTTCTCAAATGTCCTTAAAATAGAATTTATGCACCAAAGATAAAGCCACTTTGGATGTCTCCTTTGTCTAGGACACTCAGAATCTAAAAGGTGCTTTAAAAAACCCCCAAATCAAACTGCAGCTTGGTCTCAGCTCACTTATCATTCATTACAAGCACCATGATACTGGTAGAGTAGCTGCACTAGTAAACCCAAGTACTCAGTACTCTGGCTTGCAACAAAATTCAAGGACCCAAAACATGGGATTTCAACAAAACCCAACCCTACACTTCAGTCACCCTTCCCTCATTCTAGTGTTTCGGAGAGCCTTGCTCTAAGCAATAGAAGTTTGCTTGGGCAGTGATAGCCAGCCAGTACCACAACAGCATTCCAGGGACAGAAGCTTGTTATGGCTGCAACAGATACCCAGTACAGCAGCAGCAGTAGCAGCAGCAGCAGCAGTCTATACTGCAAAACATATCTTCAGGAGAGTCAAAGTAGAGCACTAAAGGGGCAGGACATATGTCTGGGCTTAAAATACAGCTCAACACCATACCCTATGCTCTTCCTCCTCCCAGAGCCTCAGGTACCTAAATTATAGAAATCAACTCTGTAGTCCCCACATGGTAATGCTATGAATTGTCAACGCAAGGCCAGAAAACTGAAGAGAAGTTTTGGGAAAGGACAACACAACAGGGCAGCATATATGGAGAAGCTGTGGGCCACTCCACTAAAGATGATAGGAAAAAAGCTTAGTATTCAGTTGGGGAAAATTCTGTTCCACCCCTCTCAACATAATTTGGAGAAGAGACTTAACATAGTGAACCATGTATTGACCAGTGTGGGAGGAGGCTGAGATGCTTTGAGATCTGGCCTCCATGGAAACCAACATTAGAAGGGAGGGAGTCAGAAAGTGAGCAACAGGGAAAAATAAGTGGGGATAGGTGACAAGGCGAGGAAGAAATTACAAATATCACAGGAAGAAAAAAATCTCAAAGGTCTTGAATTGAAGTAGATAAATCACTAGGGAAAGAATAAAGACCAGAATGAAATGTGAATACTGAATCTAATAAGTGAGTTCAGCCCTCTATGAATAAATAATGTAAACCAAAGGGAGAAAAAAAAAACAATTCAACACCTGATAAGGCAGAGAAGCCTTTGGAATTTGAAGAAAGAAACAGAACCACATCACATTGTTCCCAAATAGTTTAAAAAAGAAATAAGAACTATGAGAGCAAACTTTATGTCCAGCCCAGAAAAAAAAAAGACAGCTATGTGGTTCAGTGAATAGGGCAGCCAGGTCTGGAGTCAGGAAGCCTGAGTTCAAATATGGTTTCAGACACTTGCTAGCTGTGTAACCCCAAACAATGCACTTAATCCTGTTTGCCTCAGTTTCCTCATATGTAGAATGAGCTGGAGAAGGAAATTGCAAACCACTTTACTATCTTTGCCAAGAAAAACCTGAACAGATATGACTGAAACATTTGAACAAGAACAGCAAAAAATAATGGGCAAAATAGAAAAACTGGAATCTGTGATGACAAGTCTAAGTAAAGAATGCAAATACACAGAAATTAAGGAGAATATAGAAGAGGAAAATCAAAACAAAAATAATAACATTAAAGAAGACTCACTATCCAAGCAAACCATACTTACCTTGAAGACAGGATATGTAGAGAGAACTTAAAGATCATAAATCTCTCAGAAGAACACACAAAAAACCCAATTAAAAAAAAACAACAACCAACTTTCTGCATTGTAATGCAGAAAATAATACAGGAGAACTGACCAGAACTTCTGGATATGGGAAATGGAACATAAATCAAAAGAATTCATACATCACCTCCAGAAAACAAAACAAAAACCAACAACAAAGAAGGCTACAAACTCCAAGATGCTGTGGTTAAATTTAACAATTTAATTTAGAAACAAGTTCTACAAGCAATCAAGAGCAAGATGTTAGAACACAAAGGAAAGAAAATTCAAATAACATAAGACTATTCTGCATCTGGAGGCAGCTGGTGTCTCAGTGGATAGAGCACTAGGTGAGGTATCAGGAAGACCTGAGTTCAAATCTAACCTCAGACACTTACTAGCTGTGTGACCCTGGGCAAGTCACTTAACCTTCATTGCCTCAAAAAAAGATAGAGGTCAGCTAATATTCCAGAATGATCTCTCCTCATGAATATCTCCTAGTTTTCAGATCAACAAGGGGAAATCCAAGTAGATGCTATAGCTCAGATCATCCTGGCATGTTAGCTGACCTCTTTTTTTTGAGGCAATGGAGGTTAAGTGACTTGCCCAGGGTCACACAGTTAGTAAATGTCTGAGGCTGGATTTGAACTCAGGTCCTCCTGAGACTGAGTCAATGCTCTCTCCATTCTGCCACATATCTGACCCTACCTCTGTCTTAAAAGAAGAATACATTCAAGAGGTCAAAACAGTTTCCTGAAGACAAAGATGAAACACAAGTCTAATTCTATTATTAATTTTTAAAATGGCCATTATAATTAGGTGATGTACTGGGTAGAATGATGGCCTGGAATCAAGAAGATTTTAGTTCAAATCCTGTCTTACTAGCTTTCTGATCTTGGGAAAGTTGATAAAACTCTCATGCTTGGTTTTCTCATCTGTAAAATGGTTGTAATATTAGCACCTACACCACGAGGTTATTGCAAGGCTTAAATGAAACAATGTGTATAATCCTTTTTGAACCTTAAAATGTAATATAAATACAATGATTAACTGTTTATAAGACCATACATGTAAGGTAATTTTCCTTACCTACAAAGTAAAGGATCTAGATTATATCACTAAAGTCACAGGAACAGACTTTTGAATAGGAAGGATTTTGGAAATGATGTAATCTAATCCTCTCATTGTAAAGGGGAGTGAACAAGAGGTCTAGAGAAGGGAAGGACCAAAAAGATGGGGCAGTTGTTGAAATGTGGGGTGTTAACCTGGAAAATATCTATTTAAGAGAATGAAGTCTACTAAAATACATAGTGATTAATTTCTTTGGCAAGACTTTCATGGTTTCTCAGGGAAAGTAAGGCTAGTTGGTGGGTCAGGGTTACCAAGTATTATCCAGAGAGGGAAGAAATGAGCAGATAAGATGCATAATTAATCCCTTCCTAGGTCTAAATGAAACCTTTGGGGGTAGAATTGTTTCTATGAAACAAAACAAACACAAAACTTCCTTGCTTGAGGGACTATAAATCACAAAAACCTGTCAGGTGATGACATTTGTTGTTGACCTTGGGAATTTGTTCTTTCTTTTATTTAAATGTGAGAACTAGGTGCTGTCAGAATTGATTGAAGGGGGAAGGCTGAGGGGTGGAGTAATCTTTTTATTTTCACTCAAAGATATTCTCAAGTTGAAGTAATTAAGCACTCAAGGCAAAGAGGGTTAGACATCCACCAGTGAGCCAATTACAAGAGGAAGGCCAGTAATATAAACACTAGTACTTGATGACATCCTTAGGGGTCTGTTTTGTTTTGTTTTGTTTTGGTCTAAGTAAATACTCACTTTGTCAGTCCCGATGAAAGACTGAAAAGAAAGTGTGTTTCATTGAATAAATTAGTCACATTCTACACAACATTGTGATCTCCCCTTAGGAAAGATTGGACTCTTTCTCTCATGGGACTGGCTATCTTTCAGGAAAAGTGAAATTTTGCTTCTATTACTATGATACATTTGAGAATTCCACCCAAATGGTACAGAAACCAGCCCACCCACATCTTCTCATCCTGTGGGAGTGTACCTCTGCAATATCTCTAGCTTGCATCCCCCATTCCCTGTTGTTTTCTCAGTATGGATTCCCCACCCCCTCCCCAGCCCTCCATGAGTTACAGGTTTTCCTCTGCTTTTTTGACTATTTTGTGGATACCAGAACCATTCTTTGGCTGTACATTTGTTATCTCTCCTTTCTCCTCCTCCTCCTTTTCTCCTCCTCTTTTCTCCTTTCTATTCTTCCTCTTCTTTGTCTTCTTTTTTTTATCTTTGTCTTCTTTTCTTCTTCTTCCTCTTCTCCTCTTCCTCCTTCTCTGATCATGTCCTGTTTCTCTTTGCTGTTGGCTACATCCTTTCTTATGGTCAAATCACTGCTGATACCTTGCCACAATTGCTTTGCACCAGCAATAGTATAGTGCAAGGGAAAGACTATTGGAATTCACTTCAAAGGACTTCCTCTTTGTTGAACTGCTCTTTCTCTGTCTCCTTTGCTGGATCTTCATCCACATCATGCCCAATACCTGCAGGTGTCCCGTGAGGCTCTGTTCTGGTCCTTCTCTTTTCCCTCTACACTATTCCACTTGGTGATCTCAGTAGTTCTCAGGGTTTCAGTTTTCATTGCCATGCTGATTATTCTCATATCTACTTCTCCAAGTCTATCTTCTCTGCTGATCTCCAGTCTCACATCTCAGACTGGTTGTACCATAGACATTTTAAACTTAACATGTCTAAAACAGAACTTAATATCTTTCTCCTCAAACTGTCTCCTCTTCCTAATTTCTCTATTACTATCTAGTATACCATCATTTTCACAGCTCTTTAGGTTCACAACCTAGGCATCATCCTCAACTTCTCTCTCCTGCCATACCTCCCCAAATCCATTATGATTCCAAGTCCTGTCATTTCTGCCATCGTAACATTTGTCATAGAAGCCCCTTTCTCTACTCTGAAACTGTCATTACCCTGGTTCCGGACATTATCACTTCACTCCTGTACTATTGCAATAGCCTTCTGGTTGGTCTGACTGTCACAGATCTCTCAGCCAATTCAAGTCCATCCTGTACTCACCTGCCAAATGATCTGCCTAAAGCTCTGGCCTGATCACCCCTCTCCTCCTATTAGGTACACTCCAGTAGCTCCCTGCTGCCTCCAGAAGCAACTGTAAAATCCTCTTGCCCCTGATAACTCTTGAAATTTTAATTCTATTAGTCCATGTGAAATAAAATGTCATCTATTGAACCCCTGATGTGTTAATTTTTTTCCTGACTCCCTCCCACCCCACTGTGCAATGTTCTCTCTCTCCTCAAATTCTATTCTGTTTAGCTATTTAAATGTTGTATTTCACCTACTAGGATTTCTTAAGGGTCATCAGGGACAGAATTTTAAAAACTTAGTTCATTTTTTTATCCCCAGTACCTAGGTTTATGCACATTATAAATGCTTAATGAATGGTTGTTGAATGCATGAACATAAGGGAAAGAACATTACCCTGGGATTTAGGAGACAGGAAATCCTAAATTTGCCATTGCATTAACCATGTGACTTTGCACAAGTGACTACACACCTCTGGGCCTTAGAATGATGGGCTTGGAGTCATAAAGACCTGACTTCTCTTTCTGACTCAGAACTTTACTAGTCATTACAGCTTAGCCTCTCTGTGCCTCAAGACCCTCATCTGTAAAATGGGATAGTAATAACTCCTGCCTCCCACAGATATTGGGAGATGAGATAACATGTCTAAAGCACTTTGCAAACTTTAAAGTAATATAAAAATGCTAGCTGTTTATCATCATCATCATCATCATCACCATCATTTGTAAAAATGAAGCTTTTGGACAAGATGGTCTCTTTCAGCTCTAGCATGCTATGATTCTATCATTCAAGTTTAATTGCTTTTGGATTTCATCAGTGAGGCAGTGTGGTTTCTACTGTTGATTTTCTGTGACCTTGGAGAGGTCACTTCCCTTCTTCAAACTTATTCTTTTTTCTTTAATGAAATTATGGGATTTGGCCAGCTAGCCTCTCTTTCTAAGATTTCCTGCATCCCGGTGAATCTGATTCTTTTTCTAGGAAGTCACCAGGGGCAGTTGGTGCAAGATCAGTGAAGAATTCCTCAGTCAGTTGAGTTAATTTAGAATGTAGTAGAAAAGGAAGAAAGGTGTTCATATTTCAGATGTCGATTTGTGAAAAATAGTCATGAATAAGTTTCTTTTCCCACTTTCTCTTTCTTCTGTCCTCTTTTGTAAGAAAATTGGGGAAAAAATTTCAGGAGAACACATGGTGATAGACCTTAAAGTAATCCCAATTTTCTATCACCACATTAAATCTCATGGTTTCCCACTGGGGAAGCCAAACCAATACACAACCACCTGTAGATGATAGTGGCTTAGAAGACAAAACTGTTTGTGACTGTGATGTATAGCAAAGTGTTTAGTCAGCTGAACCCATATGGTTCAGAAGTGGTAATGACCAACATATTCCTTCTGTACTGTAATAGCATCTTATTAAGCTGAGAATTTGCCAGGATCCTAGCCAAGGCATGGTATCATTTCACATAAAGTAATATAGTAATAAAGACATGCATCTATGGAAATATTGGAGGGTTTAATAACTGAGGAGAGAATAGGTTGCATTCTTTGGAATCAGAGGGCCTGGATGTGAGTCCCACCATGGCCACTTATGACCTATGTAATCTTGGTCAGGTTTCCTTGCCTTTCTAGGTCTCAGTTTTCTCATCTGTAAAATGAAGGGATTGGACTATCTCCTTACTAAGGTCCCTTTCAGAATGGTACAATAGAAGGAATGCTGGCTCTGGAGTCCTGTTTCTGAGACAAGTCACTCCAACTCTCCCAACCTCAGCTTCCTCCCCTGTAAAATGAGGGTCTAGATGGTCTCTCAGGTCTCTTCCAGCTCTAGAACTCAGATCTGATAACAAAATGTATTATCTTATAAGCTCATCCTTTTGTCCCCCCCTTCCATATCGTAGACAAATCTGAAAAGTCAAATTATTACTAGGTGGCTTGGTAATTTAAATTTATTTTGGAAGAGAGATATTTGTGATTGGGAGAAAAGAAAGTCAACTTTTTCTAAAACTGATCTTTATCTGCAAAGATATGCTGTAAGGGGGATAATAAATAACTATATTCAATTTTGCCCCTGAATAGAACAAAAGTAAATGTCAAGAATAACTTATATTTGACATAAGGGAAAACATTAAACACAAAATATGAGGGATGCTGAAAGGGCAGCTGAGAAATTCCTCAATGAATTAGATTTCCAAAATCACTTACTTTTCATTAAAAAAATACCTTGGACTTCCTTGATACATGAAAACAGGTAAAAATGTTCATATGAGCCCCCACTTTGAGCCGTTTAATGTAGTTTTGCTCAGAGGAGGAGGCTAGGTCCCTTGGAGGTTATAAAATTTCCAGCTCAGAATGACAGGAAGGGAATCTCTATGGCTATGGTAAGAGAGTGAAAGTGATGGGAGGCCACCAATGGAACACTGAGGAGCACATCAAAGTGGAGTGATTTGTAAATATAAAGGTTCTCCTTGAAGGAGAGGATGGATGACTAGATTTAACACGGGAAAGTATACTGAAGCTGAGTAGATGAAAAGTTGTATGGACAATTAAATAAGTGAATAATTAAATAAGTGAAAAGTGAACAGCATCTAAAGTCAGAGAATCTGGATTTAAATCCTGCTGCCCCATTATGACCTGTATGACCTTTGTCAAGATGCTCTGGTCCCCAATTTCCTCATCTGTAAAAAGAGGCAGTTGGAATAGATGACCTTTAAGGTTCCTTCCAGATCTAAATAGTGGATCCCAAGTGGATGTTAAAATTATTAAAATAGAAAAAGTTACTTCAATTTGTTTTTTGTGAATGTGACATAAATATTGTTAGTAGGTAGTACTACTGCCCTAAGAGTCAGCATCAGATGATCAATAGGAATTCTAGCTGTATTTGGTCATGAAACACATTTCAGAGACATTTTATGTCATACTTTTATTTCAGCTTTTCCCTGGGGCCTATACACACGGTGTTCTCTACACACAGTAGGTGATTAAAATTTAACGAATGTTTGCTGAATGAATAATCATGTTGCATTTGATGTTAACCTGGGGGTATACTGTGAGGTAGTTGAAGAGACTACTTTTGTAGATGTGTCCAGCTGCAGCAAATGTGTGACTAAGAAAGGATTCATGAGGCACTTGACTAAGGGGTGCCATGTAGTCTCTGAAAGGGAAACATAATCCGAGAGCTTTTGTCTGTTTCACATTAGGCATTTCCTCCAGTGAGGCTAGTGGGAGGCTGATGGTCATTGGCCACTGCTTTGATGGAGATTAAGCTTTTCTGAGTCAATCTTGTTTCAACTACCTTTGACATTGGGACATAAACAGGAACATGGTTTACTCTGGATAAGCAGTGTCTAGAAACAGTAGCAGTGGCTGATAGCACAAGTATTCAGTGACTCATTTCTCCTTCTCCAAGGAAAGATTGAAGCTGGCAACCTTAGGATTTCATTTCAGATGGGGAAGGGGATCTCATCTAATCCTTTCATCATGTAGAAGAGCAAACTGGCTGAGAAAGGGGAAGGGACTTGCCCAACCCTGTCTTCACTTGACTTTCTTTTTCAGTTTTATGTTCTCTTCCAAACAGAAGCAACCACCATGACTGTCATCTGGTCTGTGTTCTTTTCCCTTCTCCTAGTCTTGCAGAGGCACAGAATCATGGGATGGGAAGGGAGGGGCCCCAGAAGCCACCTAGTACATTTTATATCTGAGGAGGAATCCTGTCTCCCAAGTAACTTGCAAATGGCCATCCAGCCACTGCTTAAAGACTTTGATGAAGGGGAATCCCCTACCTTACACAATGAGATCCCCTTTTAGACAACTATAATTATTAAGAATTTTTTTCTTGACATCGAGCCTGAATTTATTCCTTTGCAGCCTCCACCCTGTCTGGCTCTGTCCACTGAAGCCAGATTACTTATCTTCTCTGTGTATCAACCTTGCAGATACTTGAAGATAGCTACCAGTCTCCCTGGTCTTCAAGTTTTCTCTAGGGTAAATAACTCAAGTTCCTTCAGCCAATAGAATCCGTAACAGTTGTTCTCATCTGGATGCTCCCCCATTTATTAATACCTTTCCCCAACTGTGGTGTCCATAAGTGAATGCATTACATTGGATGTGATGGTTCCAGGGCAGAGCATAGTGGGAGTATCACCTCCTTAGATCCTGGAAGCTAGACATCTTCTAATGGAGTCTGAGAGTGCTCTAGCCATTTTGATTGCTACATTACACTGCTGATTCTGCATAAGTTTGCAGTTCACCAACTCCTTCCCCCCAGCACCATGTTTTTCAAACAAGCTTCTATCTTACCCTGCCTCACCAATCTTGCACTTGTTAAGGCATGAGGGTCAGCTTATTCAAAAGTGTGGAGATAGGAGATGGAGTATTACCTGTGAGGGACAGCAAGGAGGTCAATTTCATCTGCACCAAAGAGAGTGGCAACTGGATGCCACAGTGGATAAAGCCTTAGGTCCGGAGTCAGGAAGACTTGAGTTCAAATCCATCCTTAGATATTTCCTGAGTATATGATCTTGGGAAAGTCACTTAAACTCTGTTTGCCTCAGTTTCCTCAGTGCTAACATAGGGATAACTACATCTATCTTCCAGAGTTGTGAGAACCAAGAGGTAATATTTGTAAAATACACTTGGCACATGGTAGGTTCTTAGTGAAAACTTTTTTCCTCCTCTTAGAAAAGATACTCAGAGCCATGTTATGCAGGGCTTTAGATGTTAAATGGAGGAGTTTGTGTTTGATAAGAGTAGATGAAACTTGTTGAACAAGGAAGGGACATAGTCGTACTTGTTCTTTGGAAATGCAATGTACTTTGGTAGTTGTGTGAATGATAGATTGGAAAAGAGAGACTTGAAATGACAAAACCGATTAGGAAGCTATTACAATCCTCTAGGCAAACAGTGGGTGAGGTCCTGAACTAAAATAGCAGTTGTGTGAGTGGAGAGGAGCAGAAGGATGCCAGAGATGTTGTGGTGGTAGAATTGACAATAGGCAACAACTGAATACATATGGAAGGGGAGGCAGAGTGAAAAGTGGAGAATGGTTTGAAAGTTGTTAACCTGGGTCATTGGACATATGGTGATGTCCTTGAAAGAAATAGAGACATTTAAAAGAGGGGCTATTTTTATGAGGACAGATGAGTTCTGTTTTGGACATGTTAAATTTGAAATTCCGATTGGGCCTCTACTTGGAACTATGCAATAGGCATCTGGGACTATAGTTCAGGAGAGAGATGAGGGCAAAATTATGTATATGTATATGTACAGGTACAGGTATAGGTATAGATATAGGTATATCTATATACACACATATGTATATATACACACATAGATATAGATATATAGCTGTATTTGTTATTGTTCTTTGGTTGTTTTTAGTCATTTCCAATTCTTCGTGACCCCATTTGGAGTTTTCTTGGTGAAGATACCAAAGTGGTTTGCCATTTCCTTCTCCAGCTAATTTGATAGATGAGGAAAGTGAGGCAAACAGGGTTCAGTGACTTGGCCAGGGTCGCACAAGTAATTGTCAGTGAGTGACTGAGGCCAGATTTGAACTCAGGAAGATAAGTCTTCCTGATTTCCGGTCCTGCTATCTACTGTGCCACCTAGCTGTCTGTCTATCTTGAGTTACTTTCATAGAAATGATGATTAAAGCCATGGGAGATGATGAGGTACCAAAAGAGAGAATGCAGAGAAAAAAAGAACAGGACTCAGTACGGAGCTCTTGGGTATACCCACAGATAAGGGTGTAGATGAGAGTATAACAAATGATCTTGAGAAGGAACAGCCAGACTAGTAGGAGGAAAACCAGGATCAAGCTGTGCCATGAAACTAGAGTATCCAAGAAGAGGGGGTGGTTAACAGTGTCATATTCTGGAGAGAGGTCAAGGAGGAGGAGAATTTAGAAAAGACCATGGAAAACTACCCTTTGAAGGCCATTATTCTATCAGTTCAGAATCTGTCTAATGGTGGGATAGCCAATCCATATCTCTCCATCAGAACAGGATGAGAGAGTTTATCAGATGCTTTCCAAAATATCTAGATTGACCACATGTACAACATACTTCTGATTTACCCATTTAGTATTAGTCAGAAAAAAACAAGAAAATATTTTGAATTTTTAACATTCGACAGCCTATTCTTGACAAAGCAATGGTGGATCTTCGTAATCATGACTCTTTGGTCTAACCACCTCTTTGATGACACATTTTGGACAGTGTTGAGCTTGCTGGCCTGTAGTGTGCAGACTGTTTATTTCCATTGTTTTGGAAATTGGGACAATATTGACCATTCTTCAGTCCCACTGTTTCTCTCTTCTGTCACTCAAATATCACTGACAGAGGCTCATCAATGACATCTGCCAGTACTGTCAGAACCTGAAGATATAGATCATCTGAGCCAGGCAACATGACTTCATGAAAGGTCCTTTAGCTCCTTACTTATCTTACTTATTAATAGGGTATCAACTCTGTAAGCCATTTTTGTTTGGCCATTTTTGTTGCAAAAGTCATTCTTCTTGGCAGAGGAAGAATGACTCCACCACAATCAGAATTAGAACTCAGTACTCTGTTTCCTCTGAATTATCATCATGCCATTCCTCATGACAGTGTGGTTCCATCTGTTCTTTCATCCTCCTCTTCCCCATAGTATAGCTTTTAAAAACCACTTTTTGTCCTTGGACTTCCTTGTCCTCCTCAGGTTATTCTCTGTGCTACTGCTTCTGACACTCTTTTTATATGATTGAGCTGCATTCTTAGATTTATGCTGTATGACCTGCCCATTCTTCCATTTTCTGTAGCTATTTTTTTAACTGGATCTCCCTATTTGTCAGGCTGGAAGTTCCGTGGTCATTTACAATCCTGATTCCATTGGGGTTCTGCTTTGACCAGATCTGTTCCTGATAGGGAACAGTTTTTCTTGCCTTAGGTGGCCTGGATGGCCCCTGCTCTTGGAGGGGGGACTGACTCAGTGTAGACCCATGATTGGCTTAGGGCCTGCAGCTCAGAACTTCCAAGCTAAAGTGATCTACTAGCTTCAGCCTCCCCCAAGGCAGGGATTAGTGTGCACCATGACTGATTGTACCTATTCATCTTTTTCAAGTCTTAGTTGCTGGCAAACTGTCTTGCAGCTACATCAGTCTCTTTGGACATATCTTATTCCCCCTATCCGCTGCCCCAATTATTTCCCTTTATGTCTTTTGAATTTCACTCTTAGTGATACAAGCACACACACATACATAAACATACACACATGTGTATATATGCACATATACGTGTATATACACATTCGCATAAGTGTAATATATATGTAACATTTTTGTGTAATACACATACACAAAGAAGCTAACTACAAGGTAGTTTAGGAGGGAGGGCATTGGCAGTTGGGATCAGGAAAGGCTTTGTATAGAGGACCGTGCTTGATCCGGCTCTTAAAGGAAGAGAGGGACTCTCAGAGGTGAGCATTAGGAGGAAGTATATTCCAGGCCTGGAAGATAGGCAGTGAAAAGACATGTGTATGAGACAGGGTGTGAAGAACAACCCATGTGAAGATCAAAAAAAAAAGGCCAAATTGGCTCAGTCACAGAGTGCTGGTGGGGGAATAAAATCCAATGAGGCTGCAAAGACAGGTTGGGTACAGTTCGTGTAGGAGCTTTAAAAGCTATGAAGAGAGAGGTACATATTTTATCCTAGAGGCAACTGGAAATCATTGGAATTGGTTGAATAGTGGCATGTGGTTAGATTTATGCTTAATAAAATTGACTTTGGTAACAAAGAGTCAAACAGACTGGAGTGGTGAGAGGCTTGTCGCAGGGAGACCAATTATATGGCTGTTGCAGTAATTTAGGCTCGAGGTGATGAGCACCTGAACTGTGGTGGTTGGTGTGAGTAGGGAGAAGGGATCAGATTCAAGAGATTCTGTGGAGTTAAGAAATAGCAAGATTTGGCAGTTGATAGTGTGTGGTGAGTGAAGAGTAAGGAGTGAAGGATCATGCCAAGATCATTAATCCGAGACATTGGAATGGTGGCATCTTTGGCACAACAGACACAAATATTTTAATAAAGAATAGAAAACAACATTATATGTGAAACTATGAACTTCTATTAAGTATGGTTCCTCTAAAATATATGTATTAAGTTTCACAAGATCGTAACAAAACTTCCCTGTTTGTCTATTTCCTTCCAAATATTTTTAATGTTCTTTTCTGTGTATTTTTTCAATTATATTTTCTTTCTTTTCCTCTTTTTAAAAAATTACTCCCATTACTTACCAATTTCCTCCCTCCCCTATAGATGTCCTCCTTTGTAACATAAATATTAAGTAAACAAATCCATCCATTGTCCATGTCTGCAAATGCATGTTCTCTTTTATACTTTTTCTCGGTCATCTCTGCTAGGAGAGAGGACATGCCTCATCAAGAGTCTTCTGGAATTATAACTGGTCACTACATTGATCAAAGTAAATAAATATTTCAGAGGCATTTTTCTTTATCCTTTTATAATCATCGTGAAGTGTTCTGGTTCTGTTTATTTCACTTTGTATCAGTTCATAGAAGTCTTTCCTTCTGAATCCATCCCTTAGCCATTTCCAATGGAGCAATAATATCCCATTACATTTATGTCATTTTTGATCAGCAATTCTCCAGTCAATGGGCCCCCACTTTATTTCCAGTTTTTTTCCCTAGAATTAAAAAAGCCTCTGCTATAAGTACTTTTATACATTCAAGTTCTTTCCCTCTGATTTTGGCCTCTTTGGAATATATACCTAGGAGATGCGGTTCTTGTCAAAGGATATGGATAGTTTAATGACTTTGGGGGCATAGTTCCAAATTACTTTCCAGGAATGGATCAGTCTACCACTCCATGAAGAGTGTCCCCCAACAGCACCTCTAATAGTTACCATTATCTTTTGTCATCTTTGCCAATCCGATAGGATGAGATCGTTTTTTTGTTTGTATATCTCTTAATAATTTCATGTAGTTGTTGAAAGCTTGATTTTTTTTTCTTTTGAAAAGGGGCTGTTCATATCCTTTGGCCATTCATATCTTGGATCTGGCTTTCTTATCCTCTATCTCAAAAGGGAGTGATGAAACCCTAGCAACCAGCTCCCCCCTATGAGTGAGGATCAGCTCCAGAATAGAATTTCCCCTTTCTATTTCAACTAGATTTTGAAGGAGGAAATGATCATTAAGGCAAGTCAAGAAGTTATCAGCTGCTCTGTTTTTTGGCAGAGAGAGAGAGCACTCCAGCAGATATCAGCATAATTGAAGTCCCTAGATCACTACACATTCATGCCTCTTTGCCAGGCTTGTGATATGTTTCCCAAACTCCTCATTTATTTCATTTCTGTCCATCTATTTCTCTTTTTTCCTGAAAACATTTGCTTCTATCTTTCTGAAAAATGGGGGTGGTGGTGGCTCTAGGTAATGCTTTTCCTTCCAACTCCCAAACCTGTGATTCTCAATAGGTGGTGTAAGTATCGTTCCCTTCTTAAGGGAAAACATCTGTGGTGGCTTAGTCCTTCCCTCACCTTATGGGGCAACATCTGCAGTCTTTTCATTTGCAACTAGGTATTGGTCTGGAGCCAAATAAATAATCAGATGCACTCAGAGTAAGCATGGAAGACCTGGCCTCAATGTGCAGAAGTGTGAGGGCCAAGTCTTGCTTCTGACATTTAGTGGCACTGTGACACTGGGCATGAATGAATGAAAAGATTTTAGCGAGCTTATTTTGTGCCAAGCACTATTATAATCTTTGGAGATACTAATACCAATGCAAGACTATTCCTGTCCTAAAAGAACATACAGTCTAGTAAGGGGAGACAATGCTCATAAGAGAGTTTCCATGGGAAGCTTGCTTTTATTTGGGAAGTGACAGTCACGACCAATGGAACCATATGATAGGCGATTGGCTCATTCTTTCCTGAAGCATTTTTACGGTCTTGGGTACCACTCTTGCTCTCATCCTCCAGGATTTCAATCTTGACATTATCTTTGGCCCCTCATTCTCACCCCAAATAAATAAATAGTTGCCAAAATTTGTTACTTTTCCTCTGCAATATCACTCATATCCATTCCTGCCTCGTTATTCATGTGGCTAACCACTTTAGAACCTTTCTCCCGGCCAATTGCAATAGCCTTCTAATTTATCTCCCTGACTCATCTCCGGGCTACCCTGTGCACAGATGCTGAAGCAATTTTTTTAATAAAGTCACATCTGATCATATCACTCCCCTACACAATAAACTCCAGGGAATCTGTACGTAAGGTGGATTTTAGTGTGTGGAAGGTGGATTTTTGCTATTCTTTCTTAGAGTTTAGTTTCCCGGGATCCGTGGCCATAACAATCTCTATTTCCCAGGCTCATGGCTTGTAAACATCTCCTCCATGCTTGTGAAGCACTACATAATGATAAATAAACATTTCTTCTTAAAATTGTAAATACCTACTGTGATTATGCAATGAGATATAACGGTGAGATAATGTAAACTTGTGAGGCTATTACTGGCAATACACTTTCTTTGTCTGTTGCTCTATAAAGCAAGCGGGCACTGGTGAGTGGGGAATGCGACAGCATAATGCTGTGTGTGTCTTGATTGGCCCCCAGCAAGGCTTGGGGGGAACCCATAGGGATTTGGGATTTGGGTAATACATAGAGGAATGCATGTGCCTGCCTCAAACCGCCTCCATTGAGGCTTGCGGGGATTTAGGAGAGTGCACAAGCTGGAATGCTATGCCTGTCTTGACTGACCTCAAGACATCTGGGTAGTCGCTGTCCCTCCCCCCCATTACATCCCCCACCTTGCACTTCTTACTGGCCCCTGCAAGAAGGATGATTAGGGAATGTTGTAGGAGTTGATGCTTCCATTATTAGCACTCCCATTGAGAAGACTAGACTAGAACAAAGCTAGCTTTTTTAACCCCTTATTGTGACTCCATTACTGTCTTCCTGTCTGCTTGGATCAAGAGCGAACCTTTGTCAGAGACAAAGGCTGTAGAACACCTGCTAGCAGCCCTCCCATGTGTTCACCTGTCTTACAGGATCCCTATTTTCTCTTAGAGGAAATATAAACTACTCTTTTGCCTGTTATAATCCTTTACAACCTGCCCCCTTTCTATCTTTCTAGTCCTATCCACTCAAAATCTACTGATGGAAACAAAATTAAAGTGGTCTCTAATTCTGTGTGATTTTCTGCATACTAAATCAGCTTTAGCTTGCTTATGCTGATTAAGATTGAAAGCAATAATATACTTGCCTCTTTCATGTTCCAGGTGCGTGGAAGTAAGGGCCAAGTCCTCTATGTTTTGGATGCCAGCAACCCACGCTTCTCTAACTGGTTGCGCTTTGTTCATGAGGCACCCACCCCAGAGCAGAAGAACCTGGCTGCCATTCAGGTAAGCTGGCCTGCTGTGTATCTCTTGGTACAACATAGTTTGTTGGTAGTAAATTCACTCTTCTACCTTTTTTATTTGCAGTTCAGAGTAAGGCACAGAGTTCTAAATGCATGACTACATTCAACCTGAGTCAGCAGTGTGTCATGGCAAGCAAAAGGACTAATGTGGATGTGGGCTATATGAATAGAAGCAGCAGTGTTTAGAGCATGGGGAATACTAGCCACTCTTTACCCTGCCATGGTCCCTCAGCTTTTCTCATTCATTGATTCATTAATCTATTCATCCATCCATCCATCCATTTATTCATTTAGCTGGTCAATTCCTGGGGTAGATTTTGAATCCAGACATCTTGATTCTAAGTTCAGTGCATGTGTGGTGAGAAAAATAAGTGGTCCAGCATGAAGAGAGAGCAAAGGCTAACAGATCGATTGCTTGGATATTGTCCTAGTATATGGAAATATTACTCTTAGAAAACAGCCTCTAACATACAGGGTGAGTTTTCTTTGTAGAATTTATTTGAGGATAAGAATTGTCCAAGATTAAAAGTTCCTGATAAGTTGAGATCTGTGCAGGTAGAGGAATTCCCAAAATCACTGAGATCACTGTTACAATAAATTATTCAAGTATGGCATAATGTAAAGTCTGTTGAATCTAGAGTCTGGAAAGAGCTGGCCTTAGATTCCACCTTGGAAAGTTACTAGAAAAATATCACTTAGTATCTCTTAACTTCAGTCTCCCAACCTGTAAAATGAGGATGATCAGATCACAGGGCCACAGAATTAGAACAGTTAGGGAACAAGATTTGGCAACTGATTGGCTATGTGGGCTGAGGGAGAGTGAGAAGTCCAGGACCGTGCTAAGATTATGAACCTGAGACATTGGAAGGAAGTGGTACCATTGAAAAAATAAACACAAGTATTTCAGTATTTAAAAAGCAATACAAAAGAGGATTGCATTTGAAATTAATTTTAAGATTAGTCTATTATATGTAGTCTAACCCCCTCATTTTACATATTGGGAACTGAGAGAGGGAGGGAGGGAAAAATGAAGGGAGGGAGGGAGAGAGAGGGAGAGGGGGAGAGAGAGAGAGAGAGAGAGAGAGAGAGAGAGAGAGAGAGAGAGAGGGAGAGAGAGAGAGAGAGAGAGGGGGGGGAGGGGAGCGGAGAGGAGAAGAGGAGAAGAGAAGAGAAAGCAATTTGCTCTCAAAGGTCATGCAAAGTATCAGAAATACAATTTCGTCCTCGGTCTGCTGCCCTTTCCTGTATAACGGGATAATAATACCTGTGCCAAATAGCTCACAGTTTTATTTCAAGACTCTGAAAGATAATATATGCAAAGTGCTTTGAGCTTTGACAAGCTGAAAGAATCAAAGTGTCAGCTATCATTATTAATAAAGGAAAGTTGACTGTAATTTGGGGAGGACAGTGGTAGTCCCTTTCCAGTATCCTTTGGGGCTTTTGGTGGGGGAGGTGGAGAGTTTTCCTTCACCAGCTATGTTTTCCAGAACATACATTAACCCTCCTCTCTATTTTCACTGATCCAAATAATTTTTTTGCCTTATATGGCCATTGTTTTAACTTGTATAGTTTTCTTTCATTTAAGGCTCCCTGAAGCAAAACTTTTCTCAGGAGGATAGCAGTTCATGCGATAATTTTCACTTAGAGCAGCAATTAGAATATTTCCTTACAAAATGGCGCTAATAGCAGTGAGAAATTGCCATGGAAGGGTTGCATGTTTCTGGATCTTCTCATTGCCAGGTCTCCCTCATTGGATTTTGGGCATTCAGTTTTAGAATGGATTCTATTGTTCCTCATTGAAATAATGCTTTCTGAAGTTTTAGATCTTATGGTCTTAGCCCCAAATTCCTCTTACAAAAGGTGCTCTTCCTTCCTTCCTCTGATGGAAGGTAGATACTCCACAACCCCAAGAATGCTGCTCAATCGGGCTTAGTCCTCAAAGTGCTAAAGGAAATGATTCTCACTCCTGTAGTACTTTAAGGATGGCTAGGATCCTGGATCTGGAACTGGATGGAACCT
Source organism: Trichosurus vulpecula (assembly GCF_011100635.1). NCBI lineage: Eukaryota > Metazoa > Chordata > Mammalia > Diprotodontia > Phalangeridae > Trichosurus > Trichosurus vulpecula. Next base: position 139,798,753 of record NC_050578.1, read on the forward strand.
CAGGAACTTCAAGAACAACTGAGGCTAAGGAAGTCGAAGGGTCAGAGACAATACTTGAACCCAGGTTCACTGACTCCAGAGTCATCAACCTTGTGAGTTAGATAGGGCAAAGATTATTATTCTTATTTTAGATAAAGAAACCAATGAAGTGATTGGACTGTGGTCCAAAGATAGCTGGGATGCAGATAGACCTGGGAAGGTATCAGGATGGCCCAAGTTGGCTGGCCTGGTGTCTGATAGCCTTTTTGCTACAACGCGCTATCTAGAGTGGATAAAGCATCATGTTAGGAGACAGAAAGGCCTGAGTACAAATTAGACTTCAGATAGCTGTGTGACCCCTGGGCAAATCACTTAACCTGTTTCCATTTCCTTATCTGTAAAATGGGCAACACAGGTAGACATCACCTACCTCCTAGGGTCATTGTGAGAATCAAATTAGATAACTTTTGTAAACCACTTAGATCAATGCTCAGCACATAGTAGGTGCTTAACAGGTGTTTGTTAACTTCCTTCTTTATCTAGGACACTAGCCTTTACTTTTGCTTAATGAATGATTCAGGCAGTTAGGTAGTGCAGTGGATAGAACACTAGGCTTGGAATCAGGAAGACACATCCTCATGAGTTCTACTCTGGCCTCCAATACTTACTAGCTGTGTGACCCTGGGCAAGTCACTTAACTCTGTTTGCCTCAGTTCTTCATCTGTAAAATGAGCTGGAGAAGAAAATGGCAAACTGTTCCAGGATCTCTTCTAAGAAAACCCCAAATAGGATCACAAAGAGTTGTACGCAAGTAAAATGACTCAACAACACATCTTCCTTATAATTTCCTCTTAGAGAATAGATTATCTGGTCAGTCTGAAAAAAAATGAATAAGTAAATGCAGCTGGGCATGGTGGTACTACCTGGGAGGCTAAAGTGCCTGACCTCTGAGTTCTGAGCTGGAGTGGGCTAAGCTGATAGCATGTCTGCAATAAGTCGAGCAAAAATATGAGACTGTGGGAGGAGACTGAGGCTTCAAATCATGTCACTTAAGGAGCATCGAGATCAGTCTGGTCTGGAGTTAGAGCAGCTCAGAGTGGGACCAGGTCTGTGAGTAGGCTCTGCACTTCCATTCTGGGGGAGACAGGGAAAGCCAGTCTCTTAAAAAATCTAAAAAAGAGACATAAATATCCAATCTTTTTTGAGACATCAGAGTATGCCTGGGAATACCTGGCCCAGTCTCTGTTTGCCTGTGACAAGTCATGGGAAGTGAAGTTGTCAGGGGTTGATTTTTTTTTCTTTACCACACTAAGGATTTGCCACATCATTCCAAGGACTGAATTGGGCTAGGTCTCAAATAAATTGATTTGAAGGCTTTGTGAAAACCTGATTTTGCAATTTTAAGACCATAGGATCCTAGAGCTAGAGCTGGAAGGGATCTCTGAACTTCTTTCCTTCCTTCCTTCTTTCCTTCTATCCCTCTTTCCTTCCTTCCTTTTTTCCTTCATTCTTTCCTTCCTTCCTTCCTCCCTTCCTTCCTTCCTTCTTTCCTTCCTTCCTTCTTTCTTTCCTTCCTTCCTTCCTACCTCTCTTCCTTCCTTCCTTCCTTCCTTCCTTCCTTCCTTCCTTCCTTCCTTCCTTCTTTCCTTCCTTCCTTCTTTCTTTCCTTCCTTCCTTCCTACCTCTCTTCCTTCCTTCTTTCCTTCCTTCCTTCTTTCTTTCCTTCCTTCCTTCCTACCTCTCTTCCTTCCTTCTTTCCTTTCTCCCTCCCTCCCTTTCTTCATTGCTTCCCTCCTTCCTCTCTTTTTTCCTTCCTTTCCCTGTGCATTGTAGACAACATTCTTCCAGTATCTCTTCTCTCTCTTCTCTATCTTTTCCCCAGAAAAGCAGAGGAAGGAGATAAACATTTATATAGTGCCTACTATATACTGGTAAAAATAGTACAATGGTTAACCCATGGCCCCATTCTTGGTGCACTACCATATAGGGAACTGTCATATACTCCCCTTGAAGGGAGGTTCTTGACTTCACAGTACTAGGCTGTGGGTAGTCTAGGCCTGGACCTTAGCTAGGGCAGAGAGGGAAATGACCTGGTCCTGGGTCAGAGAGCAGCCTCAATCTTGCATTTGTTTGGAATGATCTCATGAGGTTTGCATTCCACTCTTTGGGCCAGAAATGCCTGGTGCTATGAGTGTATCATAATGTTTCCTGCCTAACATTATGAATCTTTTGGATTCCAAATTGCATCTGGTATTTGGGATATTCAGGAAATTTTTTATTTGGGTTGTGTATCCCTGGAGTAAAGTAAATGAAAAACATTTGTGTCTATGTGGCTTGCTTGGTGGAAAATGTCAATACTTGGTCCAATTTTTTTGGACAAGGGATTAAGAATTTGAAGTCTGTTTTGGCAAAGGATTGGAACTCCTTGTTGAAGGCTTGGTTATATTCTGAGCTCTGCTGTTTATTTGACTTAGGAAAATTTGCTTTGGAAATGATGATTTAAGTATCAAAATCATTGTGGGAGGATTTCGTAAGCAAACCTTCTTCCCACGTGCCTAGATTATGAAATTGAAGGCGAATGGCCCATTCATATTTACTGAAATGTATCTGTCTGGCAACCATGAATTTTAGAATTAGAGAGACATGTCAAATTGATCACAAAGAAATTTCAAAGCCCATAAATCATGCATTTAAAAGAATAACTCTTGATGGAGTTTGGGAGACTTAGGGAGATTAAATAGAAAAAGCAGATACATAACATGCAGCGTTACAACAAGGAAAGTTCAATTGAAGTCTATTTAGTAGTTTAATGATGGAATATTTATAGTGATTTAGAGGAGTGGTTGCCAAATATTTTAAATTACACACTCTGAGCAGTTTAAAAAAAACATGACTTCACAATATTTGTATATTTCTCAAAATTTAAATTTCTTTTTTCTCTCTCTTACTTACTCACCCCACTCTCAATGGGAAAAAAAAGAAAAAAATCGTTGTAACACATATGAATAGTCAAGTGAAACAAATTTCGACATTGGTCCGGTCCAAAAACTGTATGCCTCGTTCTGCAGCTTTCTATCAGCTCTCTGTCTAGAGGCACATAGCGTGCATCCTTGTTGTCCTCTGGAACTGTGGTTGGTTATTGTGTTGATACAAGTACTTAAATCTTTCAAAGTTACTTGTTTTTACAAGGCTGTTCTTGTATGAATTCTTTTTCTTGTCCTGCTCAATTTACTCTTCCTTAATTTACACAGATCTTCCAAAATTTCTTTTAAACTGTCCCTTTCATCATTTCTTATAGAGTAATAGCATCCCATCACACTCATATACCATCATTTTTTAAAGTCATTCCCCAAACCTTGAGCGCTCTCTGAGTTTCCAGGTCTTCGCCATCACAAAAGAGCTGCTGGTAGAAACTTTATACATCTGGGTCCTTTTCCTCTTTCTTTGATCTCTTCTGAGCATAGGTCTAATAATGGTTGTATATTTAATTATCTAAAATTTCTATGCATGTACTACTTAACTAATATATTGTGCATGTTACAAAGCATACAGAAAAATAGAAATTTCAAAATGAAGTAAACCATTATTTCAAATTACTTAAAATTTTCTGTGAGCATTCTAATGGAAACATTATGCTCTCAAATATCATTAGCAACAATAACCTTTTAAAATGAGAGGGATGTGATTGAATATGCTGTGTTATTTTGGCAAATATTTTAGTACTTTGTTGTACAGCAGTAAGTGGCAATATGCCATAGTCAAAGGAACAAATGAAGATGCTGTTGTTTACCTGCCTGGTCGGAGGATGCTCACAATTCCCCTCTTTGAATTTTGTGTCTCATATGTGACATGACCATCTACCCTATGGAGAGATCAAGGGATCGATGTCAAGTCTGAGGTTATGTATCAGCAGACCTTAGTTTCTTTCTTAATTCTTTGCTTGCTCCCAAATGTATGTAGGAATCACTGATAACCTTCTACTGTCATATTCCATTGACAAAAGTACATGGTTTCTGTAAATAAAAGCTGGAGGCTGGTTTTTACTATTAGCAGTTGGGAGCACAATGTCCTTAGCACAGTATTCTCTTGTTTTGTGAGGTCAGTTTAAAATATTCTAGGCTAGTGTGTGTTTGGGGAAGTTGTTGTTGTTTTTTTTTTTTAAGGTTTAGACCACTTTCCTGGTTTCTATCCCTTAAAAGGAAGGAGTGCCCTAAGCTTGTATCTGAAGCCTTGACTCCCCATCAAATACTAGTTACAAGAAGGAGCATCACGACTAGTGAGGCAGTTAGGAGACTCAGGCAATAGAATTCTGGTCCTAGAGTCAGGGAGATCTGAGTTCAAATTCAGCCTCAGATACTTAGTAGCTATTTGACCCTGGGCAAGTCACTTTATCTCACTCTGCCCCAGTTTTCTCATCTATAAAATGAAGATAATAACAACACCTATCTCCCAGGCTTGTTGTAAGGATTGAAGGAGGTAATATTTTCAAAGAGCTTTGCAAACATCAAAGTGCTATGCAAACACTAGCCATTATTATGATTATGATTATTACTGCTACTACCACTACTACTACCACTACTACTACCACTACTACTACTACTACCACCATTACTGCTACCACCACTACTATTATTACCACTAACACTACTAGTACTACCACTACCATTAACACTACTACTACTACCACTACTACTGTTCGTACTCCTACTCCTATTACCACTACTACTACCACTACTACTACTACCACTATTACTACTACTACTACTACCACCATTACTACTACCACACTACTACTACTATCACTACTACTACTACCACTACCATTAACACTACTACTACTACCACTACTACTGTTCATACTCCTACTCCTATTACCACTACTACTACTACCACTACTACTACTACCACTATTACTACTACTACTACCACTATTATCACTACTACCACTACCACTACTACTATTATCACTACTACCACCACTACTACCACTACCAATACCACTACTACTACCACTACTACCACTATTACTACTACTACCACTACTACTACCACTACTATTACTACTACCACACTACTACTACTATCACTACTACTACTACCACTACTATCACTGCTACCACTACTACTACCACTACTACCACTACTATTACCACTACTACTACCACTACTATTACCACTACTACTACTACTATTACCACTACTACCACCACTACTACTACTACCACCACCACTACTACTACTACTGTTACCACTACTACTACCACTACTATTACTACTACTACCACTACCACTACTACTACTACTACCACTACTACCACCACTACTACCACTACCACTACTACTACTATTATCACTACTACTACCACTACTACCACTACTACTACTACCACTACTACCACTACTACACTACTACTACTACCACTACTACCACCACTACTACCACCACTACTACCACTACCACTACTACTACTATTATCACTACTACTACCACTACTACCACTACTACACTACTACTACTACCACTACTACTACCACTATTACCACTACTACTACTACTATTACCAGTACTACTACCACTACTATTACTACTACTACCACTACCACTACTACTACTACTACCATTACTACTACTACTACCACTACTACCACCACTACTACTACTATCACTACTACTACCACTACTACCACTACTACTACTACCACTACTACACTACTACTACTACCACTACTACTACCACTACTACTACCACTACTACTACTATTACCAGTACTACTACCACTACCATTAACACTACTACCACTACCACTACTACTACCATTACTACTACTACTACCACTACTACCACCACTACTACCACTACCACTACTACTACTATTATCACTACTACTACCACTACTACCACTACTACTACTACCACTACTACCACTACTACTACTACCACCACTACTACCACCACTACTACCACTACCACTACTACTACTATTATCACTACTACTACCACTACTACCACTACTACTACTACCACTACTACCACTACTACTACTACCACTACTACTACCACTACTACTACTATTACCAGTACTACTACCACTACTATTACTACTACTACCACCACTACTACTACTACCACCACTACTACTACTACTACTACTACTACTACTGTTACCACTACTACTACCACTACTATTACTACTACTACTACCACTACTACTACCACCACTACTACCACCACTACTACCACTACCACTACCACTACTACTATTATCAATACTACTACTACTACCACTACTACTACTACCATTACTACTACCACTACTACCACTACTACTACCGCTACTACCGCTACTACCACTACTACCACTACCACTACTACACTACTACTACTACTACCACTACTACTACTCCTATTACCACTACTACTACTACTACTACTACTACTACTACTACCACCACTACTACTACTACTACCAGTACTACTACCACCACTACCACCACTACCACCACTACCACTACCACTACTACTACCACTACTATTACTACTACTACTACTACCACTATTACTACTACTACTACTACTACTACTACTACTACTACTACTACTACTACCACTACTACCACCACTACTACTACTACTCCTATTACCACTACTACTATGACTACTACCACTACTACTACCACTACTACCACCACTACTACCACTACTGCTACTGCTACTACTACTGCTACAAGTACAAATAAATCCATTTATCCAAGCAGATACAAATAAGAATCAGAAGAGTTGTATGGATTAGAAAATGCCAGGCTATGTACAGAGTGAATGAGCTCTCCCACTGGGAATCAGATATGTCAGTTCGACAGGAAATCTGCAGTGTTCCCTATGAAGCAATTCCTCCTAGTCTCTAGGCAGACAAGCTGCAAACCAGGGACATGTTGAAGGACTGATTCATTTACATATAAGTCACTTCAGAAAGCTTTTTTGTTTAGACCTCTATCCCTGAAGAGATCTGACCTAGAACCATGTGTGGGCTCTTTAAAAGAGAGAAACAAGTAGACTTTTTCCCCTTCTCAAGCACTTACCAACTCCCCCCCCACCCGATGTAGATGTGCAAAGCTAAATAATTAATCATTCTCTCCTCCAATGAGGTGAGTCTTATGCAAGTATACCAGGCTTGAACACTGTGTTACACTGGGCAGAATGATTGATTGGAACAAGCCTTTTCAATTATCATGTCAGCAAGTGTCAGAAATATAGAGGCAGGCATCTTATGACATTAACCATGCTGGAACACTGACATAGGATGTGGTTATGAACAGTGAATAGCCCTTTCTGGATCAGGGTAGTGATGTATTTCCCCCTGTAACTCTCCCCCCACCCTTAGTAACAAGACAAATATGATTTTACAGCCACTTTTTTTTTCTCTCTAAGAAGTCATATTTTCTAGAAAATCTTCACATTCTTCCTCTTAAGACATTTTTGGATCTCCTTGGTGTTTGTTCTTTAAATCTTGAGATTTTCACAAGAATGCTTTTCTCTTGGCCCACCACTTTCCTGGCTTCTTTCTCTTGGGGTCTTGAGGTGTCTGACCATTGTCTTCCTCTTTGAAAGGAACATCTGATTTTAAGAGCAACTCTAGTTCCTTGTCCAAATGGCCCACGATTGGCTATAATGAAGAAGGATGATTTTTTAAGAAGCACCTGCACAACATGGCTCAAATCTACTTCCCCCTATGGGCAATGTATAGCTGCCACTACTAGAAATTACATTCAAGACAGAACCCAACAGCATCTTTGGTTGCCATCTTTGGTTCAACCTACTGGAACTCTAGAAAGGCTGTATGTGGACTGACTCTGCAGCCACACTCAGCTAGAATGATAGAGTCCATTCTTGAAAAGGTCAGACCAATGACTCAAGGACCATGTAGAAGACGGAGATTACTTTAGAAATGAAGCTTAAGTGTCCACTTAATATTCCTCTGGAAGATCAACCCTGTGAGGAATGAGCTGCTGAGCTAATTAAGGAACTGAAAGCTGTTTCCTTTTGCATTTTTTTACCTTTGTGTTTTGTTTCTCTCCTCAATAACTTGGTATATATCCCCAGTCTTACTTTTGGAATAGTTTTCACATTCATTGTTCCCTTCTTTGTAAATATCTTCAAGATGGACTTCTGTTAGAAATTTAGACATTTTCATAATTTGACTCCAAACTTTCTTTCCACATTATACATAATTTCCCTTCACATTGTACTCTTTAGTCCAGCCAAACTGGGTTTCTTACTGCTCCTCTCATATGCTGCTTTATTTCCCATCTGCCTGCCTTTACATTTGCATCATCTCTCATCCTTGGAATGTGCTCCCCTCATCTCTACCACTTAGAATCCCTCATTTCCTTGAAGGTTTAACTCAAGTGCCATGTTTTACATGAAGCCTTTGTTGGTACTGCTAGTTGTTAGTTGGTGAGGGCAGCTAGGTGGTGCATTAGATAGAGCATCAGGCTGGTGTCAGGAGGACCTGAGTTCATATCTGGCCTCAGATACTTAGTACCTGTGTGACCCTGGACAAGTCACTTACCCCATTTGCATCAGTTTCTTCATCTGTAAAATGAGCTGGAGAAAGAAATGGCAAGGCACGCCGGTATCTTTGCCAAGAAAACTCCAAATAGGGTCACAAAGAGTTGGACACAACTGAAATGACTAAACAGTGATAACAAAAATGTGACTTAACTCCTTAGTTATATTCATTAATCTTGGGATGTTTGTGCATAGTGACCCAGACCAATAAAAACAGCCCAAAAGTGTATATGTCAAGTCCACAGGAATAGTACAGAGAGAGTGCTCAGTAAGGTCTGAGGGAGGAATTCACTGTCCATGAAGGATGATTCAAGGAAGCAGGGTCTTTTGCACTTAGCCTTGAAACAAGGAATGTATGAATGAAAAAAAAAACATTATTAACAACTTTGTAGTTGTTAGACACTGTGCTAACTGATTGGGATACAAATTCAAAAGTAAAACAGTGAACCTTCTTTTATTCTAATAGGAGAGCCACAGATATAGAGGACTAGCCGCCATGGAGGGTTTTGCTTGGAAAATGACAGGGCTGATGAACTTGGCCATCTGGAGAATAGAGTGATGCACTTTTTTAGTATCTATGGCAGATTAATCTCATTATGATTCTCAAACTTTAAAGTGGGGGAGGGGTGAGGAGAGGGTACTGAAAATAGGTCCATTCAGGGTGGGAGGGTGACTGGCAAGAAAATGACCAGGGAGAAAAGCAAAGCATGGCTGGGGTTGGTCTGATGAAGGAAACCAGGTGAGTAACTCATAGAACCTAGGTCGATAGAATTAGAGCTCAAAGGGTTAAATCATCCAAGGCTTGCTTTCTAGTCTGGGTGGCTCGGTGGTTGGGAATATGATCTATTTAAGGTCTAATTCGTACAGCACTTTAGTGTTTTCCAAACACTTCATGAACCTATCTCATTTGATTCTCCAAAACAATCTTGTGAGTTATCAATTGACAAATGCTATTGGTCACTCACAATATGCTGAACTCTGTGTTAGGTGCTGGGAATACCAGGAAAGAAGGAATGAAGGAAGCAAGGAATGGAGGAAGGAAAGAAGAAAGGAATGAAGGAAATAAAGTAGAAAAGAAGGAAATGATTTATTAGCTCCTTTCTATGTGTCAGGCACTATGCTAAGCACTTCACAAATGTTATCTCACTTAACTGTCATGAGGTCTTCAGACAATGTAAGTGACTTTCCCAGGGTCACACAGCCCTGTAAGTATCTAAATTAGGATTTTGAACGTGTGTCTTCTTGACTTGCAGTCTGGCCTCCCATCCACCATACAGCACTGCTTGTCCAAATAGGCAGGGTTTCAGTGAGGCCACATGGTCTTAGGATTGGCTGGAAAGCCAGTTGCAAGACTAGTTATGTTTGCTTTGGGGTCATGTTGACTCTGTGACCTTAGGCAAACCATTGAACTTCTCAAGGCTCCCAGAACCTCTCTAAGAGTATAAGTTATAGAAGAGTTGCTGATCAGTAGCTATTTATGGAATTTCCACACTGGAAGTCCTCTCTGTGAAATCTATAGTGAAATCATAGATCTGAACCAAAAGCTTCAAACAAAGAAAGAAGATCTAAAAAGATTTAAAGCAGAATCAGGAACTGGGGAAGGAGAAACATTCAAGAGTCAGGGGGAGGAAATAAGAGGGGGTGGAAGGTATGTTGGGGGCATGGTGAGGAGTTCCTTTTGGACTGCTTTTCATCCACTTAAGAGTCCGACTGTGTCTAAGTCGTGGTTTCCCATATCTGCTGTACAAAGTGGTGTCTCCGTACAAAGACAGACAAAAAGCCCTCTCACATTCTATGTTACATACTAGGCTGATGATAATAATCATTGATATTAATATAGGACTAATGTTTATAAAATTGATGCACATAACCACCCTGGTTTAATTTTCACATCTCTGGATATATTATCAACATTAATTAGCATGTAATTAATGAATATTATTGAATTGATGAATATTCTCATTTTGCAGAAGAGGAAATGATCTCAGGGAGGTCCAAGTGACTTGCCTGGTCTTGTAATAGGCCCAGATATCACAGGCCAATGTGGCGTAGTAGAAAGAGCAGACGATTTAGAGTCAGGAAACCTGCACGCAAAGGTCTGTTGGACTACTTCCTAGCTCTGTAACCTTAGGCAAGTTACAATGTCTCTGGGTCTCAGTTTCCTCATCTGAAAAAAATGAGGCAGTTAGACAAGAAGGCCTCGAAGGTCCCTTCCAGCATTACTCTATGATCCTAGGATGTTAAGGGTTATTGTGAAATGAGCCACCATCCTCTTGATTCCAAGGCCAGCTTTCTGCTCAACACGACAGGCTGCCTCTCACCCGAGAGGGACTTAGAAGGAGGCTTCATGTAAGTTTCTGCCAGCCAACTCCCTCATATCTCTGCTGGAGATAAGAAGTGCGGCTCCTTTTCTCGTTTCCTCTGCTAGCCTCATTGATTTATTTTTAATTTAGATGTCAGTAAATGAAGTCTCCCTGAAGCACATACGGCTGGAAAATGAGGAATGAGTGGGAGCCTGCTGATGTAGGAGGTGACAGGAAGGTTGTGTTGATGCCAACTGAGTCCTCACCACAAAACCTCTTCCTTGCAGCGATAGATATAATCACATTTGTTTTCCTATCCCACGATTAGCATAGAGATGCAAATGTGCCTGCTCCTTGGAGGTTGCAGCGCTGCCAACAAGTTTATTGAGTTAAATAGTTTTAACAGAGATATTAACATTTTCTCATTTTATTACAAAGCGACCCAACTGTTCAGCACCCTGCATTTTCTAATGACAGTTTCAATTAATCTTAGGTTACAAAATTAAAAATCAGTATCTCGTCCTTGTGTCCTGAAGGGTGGATATATGGCCTGCTAGGCCATGAAGATGCTTCTATTAACTTTCCTGGTTATTGATCTGATAAACATAGGGACTGATGAAAATGCTAGTGAAGTCTTCCTTACTTCAACACAGTTCTCCTCTTGTGTTAGGGCCTCAGCCCCACATACTTGACTTCTAGACAGAAGAGGAGGGTCTCTGGTGCTTTACAAGGGGATACCTGTTTTTGCTAAATGTCTAATTTGGGTCCACAGGAGGGAATTCATGTATCCTAAGTTTAATACTAGGAAATACCAAAGAGAGCTTCCCAGAGCCATGTGCCCAAACACAGCCGCATGAATGGCTCTAGAAGCAGCCAGCTTGGTCTGCCAACAGTTGCACCTGGGCCATCCCAGGCTCTTCTTGGGTACTAGAATGGAGTCTGAAATGGGGAGAGCAGGGAGGCCGGTGAGTTGAGTCCCCCTCACCATCAAAGGGTACTCCCTAGGCATTCATACATGGGCCCCTGTGTGGAGAGTCTCCTAGATTCACAAAGTGGTGGATGAAAGACAAGAAAAGAAGATCCTTTGTGAGTAAATGTCCAGACCATTGTCCTGGGAGGCTGTGGAAATCACCCCAGGGCTCTGATTGTTGGGGCCATGTGGCATTGGAGACAGAAAGGGAATGAATGAATGAATCACAGAGATTCAAGAAGAATGAATCTTGGCGAGACTGTGTCCCAGTAGTACTTACACAAAATGGATGAGTGTGGTAAAGACATCTGCAAATGATAGAATATAGAAGGGAAGTATCCCTAGTGGAGATGGCCAGAGACTTCTAATTCCCTTCCCTGCCAATCTCCTCGAGGGGCCATACTGATAGAGAAATTCCCGTGGGTGGAGGAGTTTGTGATGTGTTTAAGAAGGAAGAATGAAAGGAAGGAAAGAAGGAAGCAAACAATCATATATTAAGTGCCTACTACATGCCAAATATTGTGCTAAGGATATGAAAAATACTATCTCATTTAATCTTCACAACTACCCTGGGAGGTAGGTGCTATTATTATCCCCATTTATGTTTAAGGAAACTGAGGCAGACAGGTCAAGTGACTTGCCAAGAGTCTCCTAGCTAGTAAGGGTCTGAGGCTGGATTGGATTTCAGAGAGAGTCTTTTTGACTTCAGGCTGGGGCACTCCAACCACTTTGTCATCCAGCTGTCCCTTTTGACTTTAGTCATCACCTCCCCTTTTCTGGACCATTTCCTTCTTTCACTGCAATCCTATTAATACTAATATTCTAGACACCCTGCTCATGAAGGGGGTACTTTCTACTGACTTCACTCCTCTGGGTCTCTGTTATTCTCTCATCTCTTGTGAAAAAGGAGAAAATAAACACTTGAAAGTCACAAGATGGTTATGATGTCCAAATGAAGTGATGTCTAATATATGATGCTTTGCTTTGATAAAGCTACAGGGAGAGGTAATGAGCTCGTCAATTTATTGGTGTAGAGAACTCCCAGGTGAGGAAATCCCCTCTACCAGTACAAGTCAGCACCCCTCTGCAAGTTGGTTTTAGTGGCCTGGAAGGTTGAGTAACTTGCTTAGGGTCTCATAGCCAGTATGGGTCAGAGGTGAGGCTTGAACCCTGGTCTCCCAGACTTCAAGGCCTGTTCTCTTTCTCCACTAACCCTTTGACTCTCTACTATAACTACAAAGCACCATAGGAAGGTTGACTGTTGTATTTTAGTTCATCCAACTAACATCACTGTGTATTTCTTTCTGCTGGCCTCAGGAAGGAGAAAACATCTTCTACTTGGCGGTGGAAGATATTGAGACAGACACGGAGCTTTTGATTGGCTATCTGGACAGTGACATGGAAGAGGATGAGGATGAAGAGGAAGAGGTGGAGGTGGAGGAGACAGCTATGAATAAAGAGACTCATGGGAAACTTAACAGAAAAACACCAGCAGCTCATGGGAAAGGTACTCAGCCACTCACTCATGCCATGGTGTGTGAGCTAGAAAGTCTGGTGACATCCAGTGGCCCTACAATCGTCAGCTCAAAAATGGATTAGTTACGTTTTATGAATCTATGATGTTTTTTCAATGTGTAAAGAATTGAGCATCTCTTAGATAGTGTCAATCAAACTAGTTTTTTTTCTTTTTTACTTATAGTCCATGTGAAACAAAACAAAACAATATAGTCAGGTGGCACGGGGCTGCCTCATACACTTACTGGCTGCATGACCCTGGGCAAATCACTTAACCTCTGTGTGCCTTAGTTTCCCCCCAGAGTTTTGTTGTTAGGATCAAATAATCCTGTGTAGTGACAGGCTCCTGGAAATGACCTAGCCTGGATGTCTGAGGGACTGTCTAGTCCTGGAGATTGTCTGCCAGCTCTGAAGTAGTAGGTAAATTCCAGCATTTATTATTAATATTGCAGTTTTCTAGATGAGAATGCTTAGAAGTATTCAATGGCTTACCCACAAAGCTAGTAAATTTCTGAGACAGGATTAGAACCCCCAGGTCTTCCAGCCTCTATGTTCACTGATCTGCCATCTTTGCAGAGCTCTCTAGAGTGCCGCACAATTTCCATGGCTTACTTCCTAGTGACTGCAGATCACATCTGCTTCAGTTTAAGCCTATAGCCTAGGTGTGCAGTAGAAAGGCATTGGATTCAGTCAGAAGACTTGAGTTTAAATCCCTACCCTGGAAGTGACTATGCATGGGACCTTTGGTAAGTGCGCCATCCCTGAATAAACAGATTTTCTTTACTTCTCTGTAAACTTTGGAGGTAGAACCTGATGATCTGTGAAGTCCTTCCCAGCTTTCAATTCAATGAAATCAACATCTCCTCTAAGATGACCCAAAGGGGTGTTCTCCTGACTCATATCCACCACCTCTCATCTGCTAGGATGCTGGGGCACAGCCAGATTTCATAACCCATTTTGGGTGGTGTTTGTTTGTTTGTTTGCTTTTTCATTTTGTTCAGATCAGTGCTCCAAGACCTAACAATAAACTTGTGCATTCTGAAGTCCAGGAGATGTTGGAATATTTCCAGAAGCCACTTAATAAATAAGGGTTAATTGATTTAAAATGTGTCCTTACTCTTCAGAATGGACTTGCTGTGCTTGATTTAGTGTTTAAGAGAGATGCCTTTAGAAGTGTACAATTCTTTTCTGTTTATCAACACTACTTTCCCTAGAGAATGATGTACAGGGTCCATGGGGTAGTTCCCAGCACTGGGCACACAATAGGTGCTTGATAGATGTTTGTTAACTGACTGATAGGAATGGGGCCAGAACCTATGATTTTGTGGTTATGAGGACCTCCTGAGTGAGGAGACTCCCTGTCATAATGCAGTTTGGTAGTTTCCGTGCAATCTTTAGTCTTGGAGAGTTGCCTAGAGAACCTCAGAAGTTAAGTGTTCTATCTGTCCAGGGTCAAACAGCCAGTGTGACTTGCACCCAGGTCTGCCTCTCTGCAACCTCTGCTAATGTTTCCTCTTCATAAATGCTTTAAAAATAAATTAAATTAAATGATTGACCATAAAGTGACAAAGGAATACGTAGTGATCATTGGTGCTCATGAAGAAAATGGTTGTTCATTTCTAAGATAGAGGAGGGTGTCTGCCATCCTAAGTCAATCACAGATAATCATGTTTCTCCCTGCGCTTCATTCCCAGATTCTCCAAGCTGTAAAAAGGACCACACCTGTCCACACTGTGAATCAAGCTTTGCCAGCCAGGAGATCTTGGCTGAACACCTGCAGATGCTTCATCAAAAGCCAAGTGAGGAGAAGGAATTCAAATGCAAGAACTGTGGGAAGAAATTCCCGGTGAAGCAGGCTTTACAGAGACAGTGCGTACTGCCCTATCCCCCTTCCCAGAGTGCCTTTCATTAAACAGAGGGAGAATGTCTTTAACTTGGGTGGCTGGTTTGACATAGCTCTTTGTCCCCCAGCCCCTGGTCTAGGTATTCACTGTCATGTTTGTGAATTAGAGTTCTGGGTTCTCATTCTGAAGGCCAGAAATACAGCTTTTCTTGGCCCAATCTGTCAATTCTTGACTTGACACCATTTCTCAGGTCCCTACTCTGTGGCAGGCATCACTGGGGTCCCAAAGACAAAAATCTAAGAGCTCCAGACCTCAAGGAATTTTCATGCTCTTAAGGGGTGGGAGGGGGGTGAGGATGAACCCCGGCCCCAGTAGCTAGAAGACATGGACAACTGAAGTAAGGTGATGGTGAGAGGAAGCTAGAGGAAGTGCTGTGAGGATCAAAGTGAGCTGAGCCTTGAGGAGAGCCAGTATTTCCAGTAGCAGGAGGAGGCAAGAAAGAGGGGAATCTGGAGTAGAAAGCTCTGTCAGACTGGTAGGTCTTTGTCAGCTTCTTTTATAGTAGGAAAGCAAAGTGGCATCATACACAGAACTCAGTTTGTGGAGTTGGGAAGATGTGAGTTTGAATCCTGCAGCTGACACTAACTGGCTTTGTGACTCTGGGCAAGCCATTTAACCTCTCTTGGCTTCAACTTCTCATCTGTAAAATGATAAAAAAAATAATAATAGCTAGCATTTACATGCTGCCTACTATGTGCAAGGCTCTGTCCTAAGCACCTTATACATCTTCTCACTGGATCCTCACAACAAGCCCTGGGAAGTAGGGGCTATTGTTATCTCCAGTTTTCAGTTGAAGAAACTGAGGCAAGCAGAAGTTAAGTGACTTCCCAGAGTCTGTATGACTTAAGTCATCTGCTACTTAAGTGCTACTTAAGTATCTGAGGCAGGCCCTACTGAGCCACCTACAGATTAAACTATACCAGTGATCACACAAGATAACTTTGAGGAAAGCCCCCACCTGCTAGGGTGCTGTGAGGAGAAAATGAGATAACATTTGTGAGGCACTTTATAAACTTTGTTGTTATGTTGACTCTTGGTGAGCCCATTTGGGTTTCTTGGCATAGATTCTGCAGTGGTTTGCCATTTTCTTCTCCAGTTCATTTTACAGATGAGGAAACTGAGACAAACAGGGTTAAGTGACAGCCAGGAAATGTCTGAGGCTAGATTTGAACTTAGGAAGATGAGCTGTTGTTGTTTTATTGCAGATTATAAAGGAAAGCTTAGTTTGGACAGGTGACTTGTCAATATTCACCTACTGGTCAGTGTCCAAATCTATATTGTAACCCCAGGCTTTTGATCCTCTTCTTGATCTTTTTCCTCTTTACCCAAATGTCTTCCTGTAGTCTAATTGCATTGCAGGTGACCAGGATGAAAACCATTAACTATTTAAAAATGAATATAAGACATGAAGACCCTTGCACTATGAGTGATTGGAGCTTTCCTATTCCTAGGTGGTTCATTGTGATTTTTGTCCTAGGGGGCACTGTATAATTTGGCTTAAAAGAGTTCAGAATCCATGGGCTATTAACTTGGTTGGAGGACAAGATGGGCCTGCAATCCAGGGTTGTTGGGTTTCAAAGGAGGGATGCTTCCTTCCTCACTGGACAGCAGATATGGCAGTTAGAATGCTAGACTTGGAGTCAGGACAGCCTGAGTTTGAATCTTGCCTTAGACAGGGTTGTTAGGAGGGTCAAATGAGGTAGCAAATTCCTTGTTAACTCTAAAGCTATTGGCCTAATCATTATCGTTCCCTTGCGTTCAGAATGTATTTCCCCAGGAATGTTTATTTTCTCCTTCTGTGGTTCATTTTTCTTTTCTATTCTTCTCCTTAGTGTCCTTCACTGCATGGAGAAGACCTCTCCTGGGGATTCCCTGAAGACTTTCCGCTGTTCTGTTTGCAATACATCCCTGAGCTCAGAATCGAGGTTTTGTGTCTGAGTTGTTGGTCTCCTGGCTCTCCTGTCCTTGCTGGCCAGTCTTTGCATGCTTCTTTTGTGCTTCATAGGCTGTGATGGCACATGGTCAGACAGCCTAAGCCCTTTTCTGCTCATCTGCTTTAGGTAATGCATGCAGTCGGAGGCCTTGGGAGGCTCCCAGGTGGTGCCTACTCCTTAGGGCTGCTGGGAGGCTGAGTTTGGTGGGTCGTTCTTAACTGTTTCCCTTGGCCTTTCCCTTTGTTTTTCACTGGCTCCCTATTATAGTTTGGAGCAACATAGAGAGGCATGCCGAGGGGACCCCCAATTTATCTGCAAGGCTGAGGGCTGTGGAAAGAGATTCAGAAGTAAAGATGCGCTGAAAAAACACAAGGAAAACATTCATGTTGGTAAGCGGAAACGGATTCTGTCCTTTTCTCGGAGGCCGTCGATTCTGGAGGTCTCAGCAATCTGGTTTCCATTGTCTTTCTCAATGGGAGAGTTGGTCTCCTCATTATCCTTCCCATAGCTATGGGGTCCTGGCAGTCATTGTTTTCATTTTGTTTGGATCCATTATTTCTGACTGATGTTGATTGAGCCCTCTCTGGGGAGATGGCCTGTCTTGGGAGGTAGTGGGTTCCCCTTCGTTGAAGATCTTTAAGAAAAGCTTGGATGGTCACTAATTGGTTGTATTGTGGGAGGGACTCTTGTTTAAGTGTGGGGCATCCTAGGTCCCTTCTGAGGTGTTTCTCAAATTTGTCCTCCTGTATGGTTTGGAACTGAAAATGTGAGCTACTGATCTATGGCTGAATTTATGGACATTTAACTAATTACTTTGACAATGAGGTGGCTTAAGAATTAAAAATTGGAATGGCAATTTTAATGGTTCAGTGATGACAAGGAAGCTGGCTGTGAGTAGGCTAAAAACCATTTTTTTTTTAAGTTTTAGTTGTTTTTCAGTCATGTCCAACTCTTCATAACCCCATTTGGGTGTTCCTTTGCAAAGACACTAGAGCAGTTTGCCATTTCCTTCTCCAGCTTATTTTAAAGATGAGGAAACTGAGGGAAATGGGGTTAAGTGACTTGCCCAGGGTCACACAGCCAGTAAATATCTGAAGCCAGACTTGAACTCAGGGAGATGAGTCTTCCTGACTCCAGGCCCAGCACTCTATCCACTGTACCACCTAGGTGACTATTACTACACAAGAATTGCACTGGAGAAATGTGACCCTTCAAGAGATGTCTGATTAGAAAGAGAGTTTGGGTCACCAAGCAGCAAGAGAAAAGAAGTAACCAGCAGCTAACCCACTTGCTCCATTGGTAGTAACTCAATGTTAGAGGCAGCTAGATGGTCCAGTGGGTAGAGCACTGGGTTTGAAGTCATGAAGATGAGTTCAAATCCAGCCTTAGACACTTCCTAGCTGTGTGACCCTAGGCAAACCATTTAAACCTCTATATACCTCAGTTTCATTACTTGTAAAATGAGGATAATAACATGTTTTGAAGATCAAATGAGATATCTATAAAGCACTTAGCATAGTGCCTACTGACACATAGTAGGTTCTGAAAAAGTACTTGTTTCCTTCCCTCCATCAAGAGTTTGAGGAAGATTCCCAGGACAGAGTTTCTGCCTCAAATACTAAAACACTGATTTGGTCCTTTTATTAACCTATGATTTTTCCAGGGTGTCAATGAGCAAGCCTCTCTCCAGTGACATCCATCAAACTAGCGCTCTTGAGTGTCTATATACATAAAGCAGCTAGGTGGCATTAAAGTCAGGAACATTATGAATCCTGCCTCAAACACATCCAAGCTCCATGACCCTGAGCGAGTCACTTCATTTTCTATACTTTCTTTTCCTTACCTCTATAATTTGGATAATGACAGTAGTAAGTAGTAGTAGTAGTAGCAAGTAGCAGCAGCAGTAGCAGTAGCAGTAGTAGTAGTAGTGACAATAATATTTATATAGCTCTTTAAGGTTTCCAAAACACTTAACTAATATCATTTCATTTTATCCTCAAAACAACCTTGGGAAGTAGGTGCTATTGTCATCCCCAATTTAGAGTTGAACGACCGAGACCGAGAAACATTAAGTGAAGTGCCCAGAGTCATGTTGCTAGTGGCTGAGGCTACATTTGAACTCAGCTCTTCTTTTCTAAAAGTCTGGTGCTCTATCCACCATGCTGCCTAGCTGTCTTACACAAAGTAGTACATAGATGCCTTCTTTTCATGTGACCGTTTTATCAAATGAGATGATATACGTCAAGGTGTCCCTAAATGGAATGGCTGCCTTGGGTCATGGCTGGTTCCCACTCAGTTGGAATTATCAAGCACCGGCCACTTGATCTGTTCCTTTGCTACATACATTGTACTGGGGGTTCCTTTTTCAGCAAGAGTTGGACTAGGTCTGGGGTTCCTAAACCTTTCTGTGTGTTATGGAACCACTTTTGCTGCCTGGTAAAGTTGATGGACCCCTTCAGAGGACAAACAAATACAAAAATGTTAATATTCACACACTTATACACATGTGTAATTGAAGGAAATACTAAATTTCGGTTAAAGGTTAGTGAAAATCAAGTTGTATTTTCTGCCATCCAAATTCATGGACCCCCAAATCCATCTACTTTCCCCTGTACCACAGACTAAGGACTTCTGGACTAGGTTCTTTACTTTGATCCATTAGTGTATCTGCAATAGAAGTGATGTGGCTATTTCTTCCATAATGCAGATCATAGCCCAGCCACACCTTCTGCTGTCATGTAATTCTTGTCCATGTTCTCCCGAAGGTACTCCATGGAGGAGCCACCCTGTCTACTGGAGCCTTCCTCTATGTCTTTTTCTTATTTTTCAATTAACACTTCAATGTAGAAACTAGTCCAGCAATACTGACATCTGGAACCAGGATTTTTAAACAGACATATTTAAATGACATGACTTGTAATAAAGGAGCTTCATGGATGTTGTGGTCTAAAATAAACTTGAAACATTGGTAAAAGGACAAATCTAAGTAAATATCTTTCTTTTCTCCATTGGAGAAAAAGAAAAGGTTGTTCATCTGGATTAGGACCTCTTACTAGCTTTACGAATTATCATGAGAATTTATATTTGTCTGGAAGATTTAAATATGTTGTGATTATTCTGCACAAATTGTCCCTCCCTCCTGCCTTTTTTGTCTGGTTCCAAATTTTCAGTGCAATTTGGTCATGTGATGCTGATATTGATGGCTAAAAGAACTTGTGTTTTCAGCGGCTCTTTAATAATACTTTTAGATTTTACGAATATTAAATTTTGCACACAAAGGCAAACAAATAGGTCTAGCCTCTAATGTCACTTTTTCACGTATTTCAAACTCATTCTGTAAATCATGTCTATGATTACATTTTATAAGTTTGTACCTACTAGGTACAATGTTAATCTGAAATCAATGCACACCTAGACTGTAATGATTGTCATAATAGCTGCCATTTTTCAAGGCTTTGAAGTTGGCAAAGCACTTCCCATGTAACATCTAAGTTGGTCTTCACATTAACTCTGTGAAAGAGGCCCTCTAGTTATCATTCGCATCCTGTAGATGAGAAGTTACCTGACTTATCTGTGTTTGACTGCTTTGGAAGTGTCAGAAGGAGAATTTTGATCCAGGCCTCTCCTGAATCTAGAACTAGCACTCTTTCAAATATATCACAGAACTTGTATCTAGTGGCAGGAATAATACGAACTATACGAATTAATATTGTAACATATTTTTAAAATCCTTATCCTGTATATTTTAAGATCCTTATCCAGTGTGCATGTATATATGTG
Source organism: Trichosurus vulpecula (assembly GCF_011100635.1). Lineage (NCBI taxonomy): Eukaryota > Metazoa > Chordata > Mammalia > Diprotodontia > Phalangeridae > Trichosurus > Trichosurus vulpecula. The sequence goes on from NC_050578.1 coordinate 139,819,705, forward strand.
TGTATATGTATGTACATATGTATATGTATAATTGCTTTCAGATGAAATCTGAGCAGTTTAAGATAGAAAAAGAACTATGGTATAAATATAAAGATAAGACACTTTGTAGGATAATGAATAGTTTGTTTAAGAGGCAGATGAATAGCTTTTTTCCATTAAAAACTTATGCAACTATAAAGGTATGTAATTTATATAGTGGAGGACCATTTTGAGAACTCAGAGCATTTTGATGCCTTAGCTTATTTGCATATAACTGTTTAAAGATCTAAGCAAGTAAGACTCAAATGAGAAATTGTATAACAATTTGAAGACTAAAGGGTGATTAAACGGGACTGTTGATTTTATAAGGCAATGGTTTTGAGTTGACACTTCCTAAATGAAAAATGAGTCAGTGTCAGGAAACTCTAATTTAAGGCATTAAAAGATAAAGGAGAAATTTACTGAAGTGATTGAAGAACCCAGCAAAAGTAAAATGTGTGTGTGTGTGTGTGTGTGTGTGTGTGTGTGTGTGTGTGTGTGTGTGCGTGTGAAAATCAGCTGTCATGGAGGCATATAAAGAGACAAGTAGCAGGAATAGTTAGCTGACAAGAAGGCTTTAGTTGCTGGTTTCTGATTGGCTGAAGAAAGACTTCACTTGCACTGTTTCTGAATTTTGTGGCTTCTAATTCACAAGGTACTTAGAAATGTCTTAATTATGTATTTTAGACATGGAAGGTTTAGCAATCCTAGAGAAACCCAGTTGGCATAGGCATATTATGTGGGGGTGGGAAATGGGCCTTGCATTTCATTGATGTTGGGAACTCCAGGATGAGGTTATTCTCTTTATCCATGCAGATTGGCACATTCCTCATGGGTTGAAGAGTTGCCGACTTTGTCCTAGTCAGTGCCAATAAGTGTCAGATACTGGCCTTAATCTCAGGGTTTATTGGCTCAGAGGCTGGCTCTGTAACCCCTGGGCCACATTGATTTACTGGAAACATAGGGTATGTTCCATTAAGTTTCCTTAATAAGACCATGGTTGTATTTTGTTTCTGATTCAGGAAACTCCAGGAAGAGGCTCATGTGTACAGTGTGCAGTAAGAAGTGCTCTTCGTCATCAACTCTTCAGGAACACCGGAAGGTTTGTAAGATGGGATGAGGCTCCTTAGGTTTTGATTTCACTGTGTTACACTGTGAAACCTTAGGGGTATTCAGAGCTCCCACTTCATGTGAGCTAAAAGAAAAACAAAACCCTCTTTAATCATAATCATTGTATATGTCCTAGTATAGGAATGATAAATTTGAAAAGAAAATCACCATGTCAGAATTTTTCATATTGTGCATTGCTGTTTAAGTCAGTTAAAAAAATAAATCAGCAACAAATAAAATTTCATATTGATAGAAAATTTCCTGCAGCTGACTCCTCCTTTATGATCAAATTACCTTTGTCAAACCACTGAGGGTGAACTAATGTATCTCAGAAGGCATTTGGTCCCACCTTCCCCTCTCATCTCTACCTACCCCTCAACCCTCATAATAAATGATCACTTAACTTTTCCAAAGTCACAGAGATCATAAGTGACAGAAATAGCATTTGAACTCAAGTTCTCTGACTCTATCCAAATTCCGTTCTTTTTTTAAAAAAAGATCAAATGTATATTTTTTCCTCCCCCTCCCACTAACTGGGGAAAAAGAAAAAGAAAAGGCTTGTAATAAAATGCATAGTCAAGCAAAATAAATTCCCTCGTTGGCTGTGCCCCTAAATGTGTGTCTCTTTCACTCATTTAGTCCATTACCTCTCTGTCAGGAGGTGGCTGGCCTTCTTTATCACTTGTCCTCTAGAATTTTGATTGGCTGTTGTATTCATCAGCGTTCTTGAGTCTTTCAGAATCACTCACATCTCTAAGTTGCAGACCAGTGAATGAATGCCATTCATTCTCTCATCAGAGAGCTCCCAATGCCAATAAAATCACAGTTCTGGATCCTCTCTATGACTTAGTAGGAAAGATATATGCCCTTCAGGTAGGTAGGATTCATGACTTATCCAGGGACATGTAGTGTCAGGGGCAGGATTTGAGCCCAGATTTCCCTGATTTTAAGCCTAGGTAGCATTCTATCCAAGACCTACAACCACCTCTTTTTTGGCAGAAAATATGACAGGAAAAATAAAACTTATTCCTTAGTAATACATACAAAACTTATCTTACTGATTTTTCATATTAAAATATGCTTTGAAAATGAGTTCATATGCTTATTTAGTATAAAAATATTAGAAGATGATGTCACTAGGGCTTAGTTTTATCAATCCCACAGGAAGGGCTCATAAAATTAACTTTCTCTCCACCCCCACAACCAAAAGTGCAGGAGATCTAGTTTCCTAAACTGATACCCTCTTTATCAGATTGAGCAAAACCCTTTTACTTCCTTTAAAAACCTAATACCAGGGAGGATATGGATGGCATCAGTGAAAGTAAGCAAAATCCAAAGAAGTTTATTGGTTTTACTTTTGTTGTGATTTCTTAAGGACTAAGCTTCGCTAGTATTTGGTGATGGTTCCAAATTCCTTGACAGGTTTTTATACTTCTCCCATTTCCCACCCCATGTCAAGCTCTGAAAGATCCTAATAAGTTGAAGAAGACTGTGGGGTCAATGACTTGGAGGTGGAATTAGGAAACTGAGGCTTGTGGGAATTAAGATCAAATTAAATGCCCAAGGTCACAGAAAGTAAATAAATGGTAGAGCCAGGATTCAAATACCTGTCCCATGTTGCCAAGTCAACATTCTCCATTCAATTGCACTTTCCCCTGGGTCACTCTGCTAAGTTGGCAAAGCTTGGACTCTTCACTGCTAATGACCATATCAATTCATGAAGATGGTTGGATAGCGTGTCAAGGCACTGTGCCCTCCCTCAGTGGAGGTGGTGCTTACTGATGAACTGGGACATCTTTTCAAGTATCAGAAAAGCAGTAACCCAGAATGACATGGGTGGGTACCTCATACATCTTTGGAAGATCTACTCCTCTCTTCTGTCCATCTTTCCAATCATTCCTCAGGGTTTCAAGGGTATAGTTTCAGCAGGTGGGTGTCCCTCTACCAAAAAATAGTGTATTGGAGGAGAGATGCTGCTAGCTGTACAAAAGTTAAACACCACCCATAGAGATACCCTGGTGAGAGGCTAGGTGGGAATCTAGAGGGACAGAGGTAGAGTCAAGATGACTTGAGTTCAAATCCTCCTCAGACACTTAGCAAGCTGTGTACTCCTGGACAAATCTCTTAACCACTCTCATCCATACTTTCCCTATCTTTAAAATGAAAATAACAATAGCACCTATCTTATAAGGGTTCTTATAAAGATCAAAGCGAATGAAATTAAAGTTGTAAAATATTTTGAAAGCCTTAAAGCACTCTAGAGAGTTTAGTAATGATTTCTTATTTCTTATTATTCTTACTATCATTTTATCTATTTGTTATGACATTTTTATTGGCCTATAGGTAAATGACCTATAATCACTGAAAGTATTTCTGCCAGTTACATGTTATTCATCGTACACATCCCACATATTGATTGGCGTTCAATTTTTGGAACTACGTTCCAAAATACATGTTTAACAGAATGTTTGGTGATTTTAATTGAATTCAATCAGTCAATAGTTAACAAGCATTTATTAAATACAATGTTCCAAGTACCTTGTCAGTTACTGGGGATACAAACACCAAAATGAAATAGCCCTGGCCCTCAAGGATCTCCTATCCCATGGGAATAGACAACATATTTTTACATTGTTCATGGATTGGTAGTGTTCTTATGCCTACCTCACAGGACAGTTATGAAGAAAGTTCTTTACAAATCTTAAAACATTATATAAACATAGGTAGTTATTATTTTAATTGTTCTTCCCTCTTGCAAAAAAGAGAATTATTATAAACCAAATTTATAAAATATGTGATTATTATAAACTAAAGTTATAAATTAAAATTATAAACTAAGGTTTATGATAATTATCGTAAAAATAAACTAAAATCTAATTGTAATTAATTAAAATATACAAGTAGAGTAAATCATAACTTTGGCATAAAGCAAAACAAATAAAATAGAAAATAAAATATAATAAATCCCATAAATATAATTAAGTATAACTAATTATTATGAACTACAGTTGTGTTATAAACTTCTTCCTTGCTTCCAGTTGAAACTCAATAAAAAGGAAAGCATAGACAACCACATCTGTGAGCGGAATAATAATGCTTGATCTCCAAGAGGGATAGGAGATTAAAAAAATCAACTTTTGATGCTGCATTTGTGGATTACTCTGATGAAGTAGAAGGGGGTCTAAAAAGATCATTGGAGCTACCTTCAAGAGAAACACCCTGACGATCTCAGACTCAAAAAGGTGGAAGCTAGGGTTTATTACAAAGGTTAAGTATAGAAGAAAAATGTGCACCTTTAAGAATAGTATATTAGGAATAGCAAGGGTCAGAACCTTCTGAATAATGCTAAGAATAAGAAAAAGACTGCTTATAGATATGATAATAATATTAATAAGAGCAGAGTAGGTAGGTGTGCTGTTTTGGGTGGATGATGTAATGGTCATAGATAGTAGAAAGTAAAATCAAGCTATTGCTTTTCTTTTATCTTATTCATTATCTTGTGATTCCAAAGAGTGATGTGTTTGAAAGAATCTAATCTCCTTGTAGATAAAAAGATGATAAGAGGCACCAAGATGATTTAACTGGGTTCAAGTTTCCTGGCTTGGATACATTTCATCCTAGAGCAGAGAAAAAATTTGCAGATGTGATCACTGTCAGGAATTGTGAGGAATAGTGAAGAATGGGACAGATGCCTGAAGAATCAGTTCCATAGAAGGTTGTCTTGTTTTTCTTTTTTCAAACTGGAAGAAAGTTTTGGCAAATGGTAGATTTGGTGAACTTTATGAGCACTTTATCAATACTTTTAATGGGAGATAGTGTCAGTTGGAACCAGCCATGAAGTCACCCAAATAAATCGTTACCTACTAACCACATTTCCTTTTTTGATAGTGTAGTAGAATGGACATAGGGATCAGTGTATACAATGTTGGTCAGATGCCTTGTGAATAACCAGAAAAAAAGTCTCTTACAGAAATGTGTAACAACCTCATAAATAAATGTAGAAATGCAGAAATAGTGAACACATCACTTATCCTTCATAAAGCAGTAAAAAGTTACAGTCGATGAAGGGCTTTCGAAGGTTGGTTTCAAACTTAAGTGGAAATTAATGTAATGCTAAAAAAAACTGGCATCAAGGAACAAATCGTAAAACAATATATAATTTCATTAAAAATGACAACAATAAATCATATGCCAAAACTTTCGAAATGCAAAACATGGAGGCCCTAGGGGAAAACATACATCTCTAAACAAAAAGATAGAAAAGATTGTTGGATTTGGGCACGAACCAAAACAAATATTTAAAAAGCAACATGTAATAAAAAAATTTAAAAATGAAAGAGATAGAAAATAGAAGCGAGAAAAAAGCAATAATAACACAAATATTGAATTGAAACTGAAAGAAAGATCTAGGTTTAGAGGGGAAAAACAGAACTGATAACCATTAGCTAATAACAACCGTTAGCTAATCAGAGATGAAAAACACAATCGACAACATTGAAAAGAAAAGAGAAAAAGCCACAACAGATAAAGAAAAAAATTGAAAAAATTCAAAGCTATTTTGCCTAATTATTTGTCCACAAAATGGATGAATTACACAAAGTGGATGGACATTTCAAAAATAGAAAATAATACACAAATTAACAAAAAAAAGACATCAAACGTTTAAACACCAAAATCAGAAAAAAGAAAATGAATAGGCGATAAAAGACCTGTCAAAGAGGGGAGTGGGGACCCAAGCGTGTTTTTGAATAAATTCTGTCAAACATTCAAAGAACAATTAATTCCAACATCATACAAATTGTTAGTAGAAATTTGAGAAAGAGTGGAATCCACAAAACTTCTGGTACTTAAATTCCAGGGAAATAGTAGAGAAAGAAAACCATAAGAAAACAACTCTAATGAATATAAATATAAAAATATGAATAAAAGTTTAGCTGAAAGACTACAATAATCTATTGAAAATATTATAGACTATGGGAAAGTTATATTTATACCATAAACACACATTTGGTTTGATATTAGGAAAACTTTAAAAATAATAGTCCACATTAATATAAAAAATAATACCACATGATTTTACTTTATCAACCAACTCCAATATTACCTAAATTATGGGGTCGTGAAGAATCAGGCATGACTGCAAAACAACAGAACAAAAATAGGATGACAGAGGGGTCAGTCTGCTAGAGCAGATAAGGCAGAATTGGATCACTTGAGCATGTAGGAAGCCTTAAACCTTTGCCTTGACAAGAGAAAGGAGACTGCCAACGCTTTTTTATGCCTGCTATTGATCCAGATAAATGGTTAAGTCTACCTACAGTCTCAAGTTCATATAAAAATGATTAATAACTCCTGGGGTTTGTTTGTAAATATCTGAATAATAACTCTATAACTAGAGTGGATTGTTTGATATTTATCCTTATTCTTAGACTTCATTAAACTTCTGTTATTTGCAAAAAACGCACTCTACTCACTGAACCTTCAATTTTTTCTTGTTATGGCATTCTAGGACAAGTTTATGCATTCTCTTGATTCAATAGATTAAGAATTGGAAAATTTGAATGAGTAAAAAAATATAAACTCCCCCCTCCACCCTGATTGTATCATTGGATGCAATAATTGAAGCATTAGACAAAATACAAAACCACTTCATGTTAAAAACTTTGAAAAGCTTAGGAAGAAATGGACCATTCCTTAATTAAGTAATCAGCATCCATCTAAATCAAGAGATTAATATTATCTGTAATAGAGAAGTGCTAGATGCCTTTCGAAGGGCAGCTGGGTGGCACCACAGTTGATAAAATGCAAGGATAAGATTCAGGAAGACCTGAGTTTGAATCTGACCTCAGATACTTCTTAGCTATGTGACCTTGGGTAACTCACTTACCCCTGTTTGGCTCAGTTTGTTCACCTGAAAAGTGAGCTGGAGAAGGAAATTGCAAACCACTCCACTATCTTTGCCAAGAAAACCCCAAATGGGGTCACGAAGAATCATATATGACTGAAAAAACAAATAAAGGCCTTTCATCCAATCAGATAAGGGGTAAGGCAATGATGTCCATTGTTATGACTATTATTTGATGGAGTTTTAGAAATGCCAGCTATGGTACCACACAAGAAGAAATAGAGACAAATTCCATTCAAAATAACTGCACAGTGGATAAACTATCTGAGTGTCTAGATAAGAGGACATCACAGAAATTATATGAATGCAACTATAAAACAACCATCACAAATAAAGGCAAAGGAAAGTAATTGGAAATGTATTAGCTTTGCATGTTACATAATGAAGGCAAAACTTTTTCTTGCTGTTGGCTCAGATATCTTACATAGGCGCTGTTCTTTCAGTCACATAGTTAAGTGCCCATGAACACTTCATTTTGCAGGTCCATGAGATCTTTGAATGTCAGGAATGCAACAAAAAATTTATTACCCCCAATCAGCTAAAGCGTCACATGATTACCCATTCAGGTAAGTTACATCCTTTTTCTGTTTATATCACTACTCTTATAGAAGTTTTTATTATTTTCAGAAGTTTTGATGAATACTTCAATGCCTTAAATAGGTTTTTTTTTTTAACTTGGGTCTCTCCCTATCTTGCTGGGCTTGGAAATGTAACCACCTACTTATGGATGCAATCCCATATTGATCCATATGGGAATTTTGACCTGCTCTGTTTCTTATCAGGACTGATTTGCCCTTCCTGAGACAATCTCCTCCCTCTGGAAAGCTCTCTGTAGTCGTGTTGACACCAAGCCTGCTTAGCTCTACCCCAGCAGCTCCCAACTCCCAAGATCAAGTGATCTCCCAACCTCAGCCTCCACAGAAACAGTGATTATATTGGAGCATGACCACACACACACACACACAATGTTTTTAATTTTTGCTTTTTGAAATGAAAAATTCTAATTAGGCCTGGCTTGGGAATGATTTTGAATTCAATTATTTCAATTATCTTGCCTTTTTATATGTATTTCCTTTGAAAGTTTAGACATTGAAACTTTGATGTTAGTTTTCTTGGAGAATTTATTTTGGTGATAAAGACTATCAACTGAAGTCACTGCTGTGAGGCAGTGGCTATTTGGAAAACTAATAAAAATAATTGTTTTAATTAAATGTGAAAGTGTTTAAACTTGTATCTGCTTTTACATTTGTTCTCTTAAAGCCATCCCTTTGAAGTGAAGCTCTTTTGGTTTAAGCTAATTAATCAGAATGTGGTTAAAGAGATGGTTTTGCACAAGACTGTGCCCATTTATGGTCATGTGCCATCATACAGCTTTCAGATAATCATGGGAGCCCAATTTCAGTTGCATTTTTTGGTTTGTACATGACTTATCTGATTCTCACAACACACCTGTGAGGTAAGTGCTACTAATGTGCCCATTTTACACATGATTCAACTGAGACTAAGGACAATTTATTGGCCAGCCCAGTATCACACACCCAATAAGTATATGAAGACAGATTGAAGCCCTGGTCTTTCTGACTCTGGTTCTAGCATTCTACCTACTACACTATACTGCCTCTCATAATGTTAATGTGATCTTGGGCTTCACTAGGAGAGATCTAGTGACTCCACATGGGAGAAGATAGTTCTGCTATATGTCAACCTGGCTCTGATATAATAATAATTATAATAAAATAATAATAATAATAGTTTACATTTACATAGTGCCTACTATGTGCTAGGCAATGTGCTAAGTACTTTACAATTATTGTCTCACTTGATCCTTATGGCAACCCTATCCCCATTTTACAGATGAGAAAATTGAGTAAAACAGAGGTTAAGTGACTTGCCCAGGGTCACGCAGCCAGCAAATATCTGACCTCAATTCTCCCTGACTCCAGGTGTGCATTCTATCCTCTGCATCATATGGCTTCCCTTGAGTGTTGCTTCCCTTCTTGGCACTGCATTTATCAAAAGCATCGCCACACTAGGAACTGTGTAGAGAAGGCGCCAGGATGAGACCAGCCATGAGACCTGGCTGTATGAATAGAAGAACTGATGAGATTTATCATGGAGAGAAAACTTATGAGGAATATGAAAAATGGAATCAGGAATTTGAAGGGCTGCCATGAAGAGGAGGCAATAGACTGGTCTCAGAGGGCAGAGCTGGGAGCAGCGGGTGGCAGACTTAAGCTGTGCAGAGGGGAAAACCCAAAACCCTAGGCTTGGACTCAGAGGATCTCTGGGCTTCTATTTTTTTCTCCATTGATCAGCTCTGTGATCCAGCACAACTGACTTAACCTTTCTGGGCCTTGGCTTGATCTTCTCTAAAATGTGGCTAATACCACCTGCAGCATCTCTATGGTTGCTGGGCAGATCAAATGAGACAACGTGTTCAATATGTTTGTAAGCCTTGAAGGTCTTTAGAAATGCAGCTCTTATTATCAAGGAATATATTCCTGAAAGTGAGAACTCTCCCAGTGTGGAATGGGACACCTTGGACGCAGGTGGCTCTTACTCATGGCAGGCCTTGAAATGAAGGTGGACGACTTCTTGTTGGTGAAATTCCATTAAAATATGAAGCTTCTTGAAGAAAGGGACAGTTTCTATGGCTCTCTGTCTCTCTGACACGTAGAGCTGTTGTTGTTATTTGGTCATTTCAGTTTTGTTCAACTCTTTGTGACCCCATTTGAGGTTTTCTTGGCAAAGATACTGGAGGGGTTTGCCATTTCCCCTCCAGCTTATTTTACAGATGAGGAAACTGAGGCAAAGTTAAGTGACTTGCTCAGAGTCACACAGGCAGTAAGTGTCTAAGGCCAGATTTGAACTCAAGAAGATGAGTGTTCCTTACTGCAAGCCTGGCACTCTATCCACTATGGTGCCACCTAGCTGCCCTGACACATAGTAGGAACTTGAATGAATGGCCACTAGGTGGCATTGTGTTGTAGTGGACAGACTGCCACTGGGCTTGGAGTCAGGAAGACATGAGTTCAAATCTTCACTCAGATACTAGCTATGAGAAATTGGGCAAATTTCTCTGGGCCTCAGTTTCTTTATCTGTAAAATGAGGAAATTTGACTCTGATGTCAAAGTCCCTTCCAGTTGTAATTTATAGTCCTGAGAATGTTGAATGAATGTTGGGCTAGTTGCCTCTGAGGTCCCTGCCAATCCAGAGATTCTCTGATGGCTTAATTAAGTAAACTTATTTGCAATAAATGTAGCTGAGGGAAGGCCTACTTTTTTGTTTCATCCTGTACTCCTGGATAAATAAGAGATTAAATTTCTCCCCTGCTTTTCTGCAGAAAAACGTCCCTACAACTGTGAGGTTTGTAATAAGTCCTTCAAACGAATTGATCAGGTGGCTGCACACAAAATCATACACAGCGAAGATAAACCTTACAAATGCAAGCTTTGTGGCAAGGGATTTGCCCACAGAAATGTTTACAAGAACCACAAAAAGGTAAAACCTTCACCATTGTTATTTACCATTCTCTCTGCCTGAGATCAGCTGCATTTCCTTTTAAACACTTGTTAGTGTGTTTGTATGAATGTGTACACAAATGTGTGTGTGTGTTTGTGTCAGCATGCTATTGTGTAAAACACAGGATGGCAACATTGGAGAAAATCTTCCTGACATTCTTTGTTCCAAAGGCATTCCATATCATTGTAATAATGTACAAAAAGCCCAGTGGCTGCTCTAGGGTTACAGGAAATTGCGGACATCCTCTATCCTGCCATCTCTTTTCTTCTCTTTCTGTGTCATTTGGCTATGTGGGTCTCACCTGTTCTAAATAGTCAGGGATCCCTTCCTCCCATCTTTACTGTGGTGAGGGACGACCTTCCCTCTACTATGCAAGCTGTGGCTACTTCTCCAAGGTTGGAAAGACTTTGAGCACAAGCCCAATGACAGAATATTTCCCGTCATTCAATGATCAGTCTCATCGACTTTGGACAATTGATGAAAATGAAGGTTTTGGCCATGGGAACCCATAGAAAAGCCACTTCTATTCTCTGAGCCATCATTTCTGAATCTGTAAAACTGGGATATTGGAGAAGTTGACCTCTAAGGTCTCACGGAGATCTGGAAGCCTATAAAAGAATATTTAAAAATCATTACATTTTGGGCATGGTTCTTCTTGTGGTAAGAAGATGTTGAAAAGCCAATTTGGGGGAGGGGTGTGTGGGGGTGGTGGAAATTGAACTATTGAAATCTTTCTTAATCATGACATCTAACTGACTATTTACCAGTAAACCCCATTTACTCATGGCAGGCATAGATGGACTAACAAGAGTCATCAATTACCTTCGTCTAATTGCTGGCCATTAATTTAAACTGAGGGATTATACTTTCCAAATTAAAATGGTATCCATGCTGCTTTGGCAGTTCCATGAATATGAAACTTGTCTGGTTGCTTTCTTGCCCACCCTCTTGAACTTCCTATTTTTTTTTTTATGAAACTGATACAGTGACATTATAAGCTTTTCACAGTTTGGTTTATATTATATGTGAGCTGGGAGTTTGATACAGGTTTCTTGCACCATTTCTCATGCTTTCAGTCGTAAATCATGGAAAAGTAATAAGGATGACTCAGAGTTGGTAGAAACGAGGATAGCTGGTATTTCTGGAGCAGAAAGCCAATAGCTTTTCTGTGGTCCACAAATCTATGACCCATTGTACAATGATCTTAGCGACTGTATGGTTACCTACAAAGCAGCCATGATTACAGGGAAGTTCCAGAAATATCCTCCAGGCAGGCCCCTTTTTCTGTAAGCAAAGCAGTCGTTGCTTCTCTCTTAGTCTCTTAGTCTAGTAATAGCAAGCAGTGAAATGGAATAATGTCCCTGAGTGGACCACAGATATATATATATATATATGTACATATGGCACAGCTGGATAGTGTGATGGAGGTTGCATAGATTTTGGGCAGCACAGGGGATAAAATGCTGGACCTCAAGCCAGGAAGAACAGAATTCAGGTCATGCCTCAGATCCTCACTCGCTTATGACTTTGGGCAAGTCACTTAATCTGTCTGCTTCAGTTTCCTAACTGTTAGGTGGAGACAACAGGGGCATCTACCAACTAGGGTTTGGATGTGGATAAAATGAGGTAACATAGGCAAAGTGCTTTGCAAACCCCAGATCATTATATAAATACTGGCTATTATTGTTGCTGCTATTTTATTATTTACCTATTTATGGTCATGTCAGGGCCATGCTATGTGTTGGCTGAGATGATAACATGGAGGAGCTGAGAGAGGCCTGGGTTCAGATACTGTGTCTGAAATTTGCCAGCTGGGTGACCCTGGACAAATCATGAAATGACTCTGTCTCAGTTTTCCACCTTGTAAAAGGGAGATAATCTTCCCTCCAGTACTTCATGAGGTTGTATTGAGGCTCCCATCAAGTAATGTTTGTTAAGCTGTCCTAAGCTTTAAAACACTGTATCAATGTAAATCATTATTACTAATTCCCTTGTTTATCACCATTGTCTTTTCATCACTACTATTTACGGTATTAGCTCTGAAACTAAAGTTTCCTGGTGGAAACTGTTTTTGGTTCTCATGCAATTTTGATCTTTCAGGTGGGAGCAATTTGGAAAGAATACTTCTTCTAAAACTAAAATTTATCTCTACTGAAGGAGAGTCAGTCTGTCATTGCACCCAATAAAGGATTTTACTTAATTTTATCCCAAATTAGTAGCATTTGATACCATTGATGAAATGGCAGTATAAATCAAAATCACTTCTTGCATTGGGTTTCTTCTTCACACCCTTCTTTTTATTACATATATATATATATATGTATATATATATACACACACACACAAAGACATATATGCGTGTGTGCATATGCATATATACACATATACATATATACATACATGTATGTGTGTATATATATGTGTGTGTGTATTATATATGGTTCTTTTGTTTGTTCATTTGTTTATTTGTTTTGAGAGATGATGGCATCCAAGAGTGTGCTGGAGCCAGCTCTTGCAGGTTTATCAGATCCAATTGTTCAAATTTCATCGTGGACACTTATAATTCAGAAATCCACAAATGCTACAAATCAGGGATTGATTTATTGCTTTGCTGATTGTTTAATCTTAAATGATGGAGAAGATGTTGATGATCTAGAGGAAACTTAAACATGGGTCATGTGTACTTTTTAATTTTTTTCAGAGCACTGCTTGTCAAACCAGGTAAGCCATACATCACTGTTAACATCTCACTTGGCTGGCATAGCTTATTCCCCAGCTGGGTTTGAAATCAGAGAATCTGGGTTCAAATCCTGCCTCTGCCACCTCCTATTTCTCTGACCTTGTACAAGTCATTTTGTCTCTTTGGGGTGCATGGGGTGTTCAGGAAAGGCTAGCACCACTGGTATGGGGGCAGCAGAGCCCTTTTCAGGGTTACCCATCCACCTTTGGAGACCACCAGTCACTCAATTCTCACCTGTGGCTCCAAGGAGCTGGAGCCTGCACAGTGGCCATAACCCAGTAACACTGTCTTGGCAAATGGGCCAAGGTAACCAACAGGCCTCAAACCCATCAGTGAGTTAGGGGGTGTCTATTCCAAGCATATGAAGACTTCCCCAGGTGGAATGGGCAGGTAAGAATAATTTGTTCCAATGGCCATGAGGGTAGCTGAAGCAGGTGTTGTGGCACTTAGAGTTTGGTCAGATGTTGAAGATTCTGAAGTCATCCACTGTATCCCAGGCCACGGCCAGTTATCTTGACTTTTGTTTTGCCACTAGACTTTGATGACTCTGGAAAAGAAACCGAGGCTGATAACTTCACGTAGCTATGCCTCACTTAAATCCAATTTAAGTGCAAGTCAAGACATCACCTCAAAAACAACTAGCCAGAACTAGTGTAGCCAAACCCATGACAATTTTCCATGTATTTTATGAGTAACTCACCAAGAGACTGCATGGCTAACAAAGCTTCTGAGATTGTTCAGGCAACTGATCTGACTTAGGAGGCCCTAAGACATGAAAAGCCATAAAGTCAGAGGTGCTAAAAACAGATATGATGTGATGGTAGCAAAAAGTCGCAATGGAAAGTCTGGGGCAGTAGAGAAGACAGGAAAAAATAGTTAAAATATGAAAGAATGTTTTTTAAATACAATGGTTAGGGGCCATTTGATGAATCTATAGATAGCTGTACCTAGAGCAGCAGACCTGGGACATGTCACTGCCTTCCATTCCAGTAATATTCAGTCTTCATAACAATGAGTCCAAAGGCATGTCCATTTCAGTGCACAATACCTGTTACATGCTAGGCATTTAAGAAGTGCTGATTGAATTGAATAAAAATGGATTAAATTAAACACACTTTAGCACCTGTAGGAGCTTCATTTCCTGGGAACAATTCTTATAGCACACAATGGTTTGTTCATTCCAGGATGATATTAAAGGGACCACTGAGGGCCTGTCTCACTGGTACTTGGACCTTGCTGGGAGTGACTATGGGTGGTATGGAGGTTAACTCTGCAGAGACATGGGCTGTCTTCCACATAAGAAGATCATTGGCTCATAAATCTTAAGCTAGAAGAAAATTCAGGGGCTTCTATAGCAAATATTTCACTTTACTGATGAGTAATTTAGACCCATGGAGATAAAGTGAATTGCCCAGAGTCACATATCAAGAGGGTCATGGTTTGAACCCAGACTGGCTCCAGAGCTGGTGCTCCTTTTCTGTTTCACATACTCACTACCTGTGTTCTATGTTATACCATGAGTCCCTTCTATCCTTAGACATCATTTTGAGTTAAGGATACTTTGAATTATGGTTAGAGCCTTAGTGAGGAGAAATATGGCCCCTTAAAGGCAGCTGTGGTAGGAGATATGACGTTATGAAATTAATATCATTAACTTGTTGATAATAATAATAATCTACCTGTGAATAATTATACTTTTGTTTTTTGAAGTAGATGCTCCTATTTCCTATAATAATTTGAAATACAAAATATACAAGTATTAGAGCATAATGAGTCAATGACAACTAATCAATTTACCTTTTCAGTATTTCACTCATTGGATTTTGACAAGGTGGGCAATAAACCCAGATGGCAAATGTGAAAAACATTTTATTGAAAATAGTCTTAAATTAGCTGTTTTCAAATGTGAAAATCAGTACAATATGGTACCGTTCATGCCATATAGTATGAATGTGTGTTTTATGTCTAAAATCAGAAATGAATTCTCTAAACATTGGATTATTTGACTTTTGCAAACATCTATATTGTTGGCTACATTTCTATGAGGATTTCTTTGAGAATATTTCATCTATAATGGTGGTGACATTTCAGATGTATGGGTGGAGTTTAAGAAAAAGCCTTTTTTGACTGAGCCAACATTAGTTAAATGTCTGGAGCCTGATCATCTGTAAAAATGAGATCATTCAGCTTTCCAACTGCCTAGAGAGCCATTTCCCCTTCTGGGGTCAGGCCCTGGTATCTAGAGAATGACCTGAGTTCACAGGCTTCGTGTTTTCTCATTAGTTTTGCCCTAGTATTTGTTTGCTTCTGAATCTGGGAATATGGACAAACAGAAACCACCTACTCCCTCTGAACTCATTGTGTTAGCTGGAGAGCCTAAGTCTCCTTCACATGGTGTGGTATGTCTGTTTGTAGAAAGTCAGAGACTTGAAGCCAGGAACTATCCCATCTATGTCTTTCTACAGGCCCAGCACAGTGCCTGGAACATTATGGTAGTTGCTTAATAATTTTTTGTTGACTTTAATTTAATTGAATTGATCCTTTGTTAGAACCAACTGAATGATTGTGAGTCCTCCAATGAACCATTTCTTACCAGCTGGATGAACTTTTGTCTAGGCAAGGAGGATGTCTTTAGCATATTCCTTCCTTTTTAAGGGTTATCTTCTTCCTCTACTGACCCTTTGACTCTGGAAATTATGGTTTCTGAAACTTCCCCTAGAGGGATTTCTAGAAGTGAAGACCTCCACTGGCTGGGAAAAAATGGGGACCAAGTGGGTAGTGCTGATAAAGATGGCACCAGCCTCTTGGAATGAAAGATTCAAGACTTAAAAAACATTTAGGGAATTTTTGACTTCAAGCGGGAAAGTAAAGATTGGCTTTCTTAGCAGGCACTGAGACCTGGGGGAAAAACAAAAACAAAAACTCGGAGTATTTTTTTACCCTCAAGGATTTCTAGGCCAAATAACATTGACTGTCATGGATTTATTTCAATTTGAAAGCACGTCATAAGCACCTACCATGTGTCATACACTGTTCTAGATATTCATTGGGCATACAAAGACAAAAATAAAACACTCTTTGCCCTCAAGAAGCTTACCTTCCATTGAGTGACACTACATAAAATAGAAACCATAGAAGAAAAGGATAAGTATGACATAAAGAGTAAACAAAGTAAATATTAACTATGTCTCTACTTGGCAAGGTGTACTAACAATGGGAAGGATCAGAGAAAGGTCTCCGTCATGTCAGAGACGTCAGGGGCACAGCTGCAGTTAAAGCTATTGAGAACGCTGAGAGCCTGCCTAAGAGCACGCAGCTAGGATGGATCAGAGTCAGAACTGGAAGTCTTTCCTGACTCTGAAACCATCTCTCTATCTACTACTCCACATTAGATATCATAACGTCAGTGAGGATAATGAGGATGATGATGATGATGACGATGATGCTAAAATGACTTATCTCACCAGGTGGTTCTAAGATTCAAATGAGAGAATAGCCATAAGTAGTTTGTAATTATAGTACTATGTAAACATGCATGATAGTTTTCTTCTCCTAGTGCATGTGACAGCAAGTCTAGGGGTATGCTGGCAAAGGTTTAGCAACCAATTCTAATATATGTGTGTGTATATTATATGTGTTTATATATAATATGTAACATTTCGTATATGTGTATGCATATACATAAGATGTGACATATGCTATATGTATATATATGTGTACAATTAAAAAAAAAAGTTAACCTACATTATTGACATTTTTCCATTACCCTAAGTCCAGACAACAATAAAAAAATAAATCAAGCCCTGATTTGCAACACATTCCAATTTCTGAAGTCTAAATCCACAGACTGAAAATTTAATAATTGGCTCTGGTGAGGAGGGTTGAGTTGGCTCCAATTCTCCCCTGACTTAGGTCTGAGCATCACGTATAAGCATTTTCCTGTAGGATAGATAGGAAGGAAGTGACTCCAGGCTAGGGATTCAGGTCTTGGTTTGGTTGGCTCATCCTATCAGAAGGATGACAAGTTGTGTGCACACTACCGTTTTTAAATTATGCATTGGGAGTCATAAGTTGGCAGCTGATTTCAACCTAAGTTTTGTAAGAATAAGCCTCAGTGCCCAGGATCAGAGTGCAGCCCCATGCTGTTCCAACTAAAAATGGTGGTAGAACTATGGTTAAGACTTTTGTTAAAGTTAATGGAATCCACTGATCCCTGCTGAGAACATGGGCGCCCACTCCTACTGTGCTAAGAGTCTCAGAGTGGGTTTGATAACTTACCCTCTAGAGAAACTGATTTCTCCATTCTGTTCCCAGATTCTGTTTTCTGGTGGAGAAGTGGTTGTTTTTAAGGAACTCATTTTAAAGCTGGCAGTAAAAATTTAATCCATTGACCTTGAAAGAAAGAAGACAGGCCTTTTATGTAACTTCAATTTTATGTCCTGCCCCTAGGGGAGAGTCATATGCTTAGGACATTTTGTCTTATGGTTGGGGAGAACCAAACTTTTTTTGGAAAAAAATAAAGTAATGTTTCTAGCAAAAATCCTCCCTACTGGTTGTTTCCCTTAAATTTGCCTGGTTTCTGGATTTTTCCAGGAATGTTCATACTGATCTTCATGTCCTGAACATGACCTACTGAATAAGTGGAATTTCCAGTAAAATACAGGGTTATGTGGCAAAGCTCATATTCCTGATGGACACATTTACTACTCAGCTTGAAATGGCCCTGATGAAAGTTTCGCTCCTGCCATAAGGTTAATATTTGATGACTGTGGTGAGGAATTTACCAATTCAGCAATTCCCACAGAGAAATAACATCAGAAGTCTTGCTGAAGCAAGTTTGAAACTCTTTCTCTAGGTGGCTACAAAGAGGATTTCGTGTTTTCATGTAGATTGTTTTGGTGTCTGCTGTAGCCGTAATTAATTGGGACTCAGATTCTGTCATGGCATGAAAAGGGATTCATTTATTCAGCCCACAACAAGCACTTTTTTCTTTTTAGGAAATTTCTTTTTAGATTTTATTTTGACATCAAATTAATTTCCAAAGATGTCCTCCCTTCCCCCTTCCCTTTTAACAAAGAATAAGTGAGAAAGACTGAGACACACAGTGACAGAGACCAAAGCATTTCAACTAAACTCATGAACACATCCATTAAGTCTGACAGAATATTCTTATCTCAAACCCATGGTATCCCACTTCTTTGAAGAAGGTGCATTTTCTGAACGAGTTTTCATAGCTAAGTGTAGTTATTATACTTAAGTGGTACGCAGGGTTTTTATTTTGTTTGGGTTTTGTGATTGTTGGTGTCCTTTCATTTCAATGAGCCCTTTAAAAGATCTATTATGTGTCACTTACACTTAGATGCTCGACAAACCAAAATTACCATTGCCTTCAAGGGGCTTACAAATTATTAGAAAGAAAGACAAAATAAAACTTGTGCACATATAAATCACTACAAAATCTATACAAGGGAGGCAGTGTGGTAGACTGGAAAGAGCATGAACTTGGAGTCAGGGGACCTGGGTTTGAACCCTGACTTTTCTATTTACTAGCTGTGTGACAAAGCCATAAGTCACTTACCTTCTCTGGGATGTTGTTTTCTCTTCTTTTAAAAGTTTTGCACTGGATGACATCTGAAGTTTCTTACAGCTCCAGATATGAAAAAAATAAATAGTTTTTTGGGGTAGGTTAGAAGGTTAGGAACAGTGTTATAGAAGGTGGCATAATCTGTTTTGGATGGATGCTAGGGATTTTTCATGGACCTCCATAATGTGTTCTCCTTCAACAGGCTGATGTCATCAATAATGTTGATAGAAATCCAAATAAGCTAAAGCTTGTAAGGAAAAGATCATATAATTGGAATTCTGTTCCTAGAAAACAGGTTCAGCACTCTATAGGAAGAAGCATGCAAGCTCTGAGGATTGCGATAACTCTTGCTAGCTGTCATACAGCACTTGGGAGTTTGTACAACACTTTCTGTGTATGTCATCTCGTTAATCTTCGTAACAACCTTGTGAAGTAGGTGCTAGCATTATTCCCATTTTACAGATGAGGAAAATGAAGCAGACAGAGGTTAAATGGCTTGCCCAGGATCACAAAATGAGTAAGTGTCTTAGGGAGAATTTGAATTTAGATCTTCCTGACTCAAAGCCCAGTACTGTAGTGTTTCACCTCTCCCTATAGCTCTCATACCTTTCAGTTCAGTCCCGTAGGGTCCTCTTCCAAAGGTAAGAAGGGCCATTCCATTTCTTTGTGTCTAGTCTTTGTACCTTTGTCCTGAGATTATCTTCAGTTTATCCTGTGTTGTTTCCCCCATTACACTGTGAGTTCCTACAGAGGAGGGACTGGTTTGGGGCAGTGACTAGCACACAGTAGGCACTTAAATGCCTAGTCGTTCCATTGTTGGCTTCTCCACAATGACTACTAGTGGGTAGGTAGTATTGATCCAACTAGTCCAGAATGTGGTGTTAATCTTTGCAAAGAGAACGCTCAGTCATTTGGCTGTGGACTTATCACTTGATTTTGGACATTTACTAGATTAGAAAGATTTATGGTCAAAATATGAGCCAGCTCTTTTCATACTACTTTAAAGTCTGAGCTCTATCTTTTCCCACTTCATTCATTGCCAACCTATGAAGTCTCTGTCTCAAAGGAATATATCTTTCTTTTACAATGACACCATAGAAATGAAATACCTTTCTATATAGAACTTTCAAAAAGCAAAGAAACCTAGAATTTTTGTACTATATGATAAGGATCGGTATTAACCAAGATGGTTTTCTTAAACTGCTGATCTGACCATGTTGCTTGTTAAAATCCAGTCACTCCTTATTGCTTCTGGGATCAGATATAAATTTCCTGTTTTTGTATTTAAAACTTTTCACAACTGGCCCCTTCCTACTATACTGCATGGGCCAGTCTTGGCCTGCTTTCTGTTCTCAAACAAGATACTCTATCTCTTACCTCCCTGTCTTTGCATTAATGAAGATCTTTCCAGGTCCCCTCACTCTAATATTACCTTGTATCTACCTTGCATATTATTTAAATGTACAATATTATGCCCCACCTCCATCATCCCCAGTAGATTGTAACCTTTTTGACGAAAGTCACTATGTTTTTGCCTCTGTATCCCCAGTACTTAGCATAGAGTAAGCAATGGAAAAATATATGATTGATTGATAGGCTCTAAATTATGAAATTGATCTTTTTTGCCCCAAATAGTTTACTTAATTGGTTCCTCTTACTTTTTAAACAGACACATCAAGATAATGTGAAAGTTATGTAGGTATAATCTTTATCTGACTACATTTCAAGATAAGATCATTCCTTAATTATACTAAGAATGTTTAAAGTTTCAGTAATAAAGTGGTTTACTTTCCAAGCAATTACTCTTATTTTTCTATCACTAATTTAAGGAAAAATCATAATTTTTCACAAGTTAATTAATTTGAATAAACACCATGAGCAGATTTTGAACTTTTTAAAAAATTGATGCATGTAGAACTTACATTTGAATCAAAGGAATAAATAAATATATAATACATGCAATGTATTTAAAGTTGATTACTGAGAGGAGTGTATTAACAATGGGAAGGAGAGGAAGGAGGATTGCAGAAACTGAGCCTTGAAGGAGATTCAGGATGCCAAGAGGTAGAGGTGAGCAGGGAGCACATTCCAAGTATGGGGGAAAAGCCTCCTCCAAAGGCTGAAGGTTGGGATATGGCATATTTATAACAGCTTTTCTGAGAAGGTTTTCTTATCCCCTTACCAGAAGGACTGGTAAACACTTCATGTACAGGGAATGACCAATCATTATCACTATAGAGACGTCGCAACTGCTGTGCCCCTCACAACATTCCCTCCCTTCTACTCTTCCACCACAACACCCAAGCAGCTCCCCGTTTCTGAAATGACTAATTGATGTTCCTGGTCCTCCTGCCTGACACACTCTTTCATCTGCAGACCCACTCTGAGGAGAGGCCCTTCCAGTGTGAGGAATGCAAAGCTTTGTTCCGGACCCCCTTCTCTTTGCAGAGACACCTGCTAATACATAACAGTAAGTGCCAATTCAGGCATTTGGTTAGAGGGCAAAAGGGCAAAGAAAGGGAGGCCAAGCTCCTTGAGTTCATCCTGGATCACTCAAGCAACACCTGTTTCAAGCAAGGCCTCACGAAAACCCTTCTATGCATAGGGAATTGTTGACTGTGTTAAATCCTATGACATCTTCATAAAAGAAAGAATGCTGAATTTGAAGCTTGAGACCTCCATTCAAATCCTGACTTTCTGTTCATATTATCACTACCTTGCTCTCTGTTTCTGCCTTTGTACAATGAGATGCTTGGAGTACATAGTGTCTAGGGTAATCTGTGCTCCTAAACTTCTAAAACAGGGTCAGTGCAAAATTTGAGAACTTAGTGTCTACCTTTTGATTCCCAAAGTGACTTGGTTTGTTCCCAAGTTTTATTCTAAAGTCCCCTTTAACTTTTCCACCAGAATGAGTTCTTGGATTTAGGAAATGTTCTTGGAATTTACTAAAATGGGTCTCAAACATAGTTATTTCCCATGACAGGAAAGACTGAAAGGAATAGCCCTAATGATCAGAAAAGGTTTGTCATGCCATGAACCTTAGATATCATGTAGTCTAACACCCCTTCCCCACATTTTTACCTGGGATGAAACAAATGCCCAGGTGAATTGTGGCATCCAACTTCACATCATGAGTTGATGACAGAACTGAGATGAGACCCTAAGGCTCCTGCCTCCCAGACCACTGGTCTTTCCACTAGACTATACTCTCTCAGGTCTCTTGGTTATTTTGAAGGGACATTGATTCAATCCTTACAAAATACACTGCAGAAATCCTAAAGTCTTAGAAGCATGGAATCTTTAGAACATAAAAGGTGATTGATTATCTAGCCATTACTTGAAAACTTCCAGTAATAAGGAACTCATTATCTCTTACACATCATTCTTCCATTTCAGATGACTTTAACTGAGTGCAAGTATTTCTCTGAATTGAACAGGACTCTTCCTCTCATTGTTCCTAATTTTATCCTCTGAAGACAAATATTATATTTTCCTCCTTCCACCTGACAACCTTTCAAAGACAGTTCCTTCTTTTCCCCTCTAGGACAAATGTTGTCAATTTCTTCAGCTGATTTTGTATAGTGACTCCTCTCACCATACATGTTTTTTACCTGGAATTATTTCTGTCTTTCAGTGTCCTTCCTAACCTACAGTACAGTACCCTGACCCAAATATCATGTTCAGGTGTGAGTAGAGCAGAATAGATCATCTGATGATCTGATCATGTCTCTCATTCTAAATATTATGCTTTTATTAATGTAGCCTAAGGTCACTTATCATTATGATTGTTAGTAGTTGCCATGTTGGGGTTTATAATCCACTCAAATCTTCACATCTTTTTTTTCTTCAGAAACGTTTTCTAATGTAATGTCTTTTACTTGTGCAATTCGTTGTTTAAACCTAAGTATAAGACTTTACATTGATCCTTGTTAAATTTCATCTTCTTATATTTGGCTTTTAAGTTCATTTTAGATAACCAAAAGCTGGGGCTTTGTATAGGGACTCTGAGACTCCAGTTTTGGATACTATTCCTTTCTTTAGTCAAGACAACCCCTCCTACTCCATGAAATATTTGAGTCTTTTTTCAGGAATTCAGGTCTTTCCAGAGTAGGAGAGCAGTTGAGTTTTTGCTGAATAAAAAAAGTGGTAGTCTATAAAAATCTATCCAAGAACTGTTCCAACAAATTTAATCTCATGGTTTTCTTCTCTTTTTTTCCCCTTCTTCTTTATAAGGTCTTACAGTAGCTATATTTTTTCGGACATCAATGTTGTAAGCTGAAGTCCTTAGGGAAAATATATTATTATGCTGGGTTTTATAAAAGTGACCTCTATTTATGAGAGATCAGAATTTTATATGATATGAAAAAAAGAAAAATCTAAGCTCTTCTTAACTCTATCTTTGGGAAATTATGGTATAGATGCTTATGTATTTTTCTTTTATCATGACATGTTACATATCATATGAAGTTAATTGTGTATTTCTAGACTCATTCATATCTTACTCTACAGAAGTCGCAATCTTGAAAGTTTTTTTTTGAAGGAAAAATAGTCATGGATTTGGATAATATGTTTAAAAGAAAAATGCATCTTGGAGAAGTTTCTTTGTGTATGAATATTAAAGTTTGATGACAAAAGAATCAAGTTGTTATGACTTCTATAAGTGTTGCACAATGATGCTAATGATGTGATTGACTGTGCTAAGCTTCTTTCCATTGAGCAAAAGGGTACTGCATTTCTTAGATGCCTTTGGTGCCTACCTTACTATCAGGCTTCTTAGTTCTGAAGATATCATGCATCATGTGACTGACTCCCAATTTTCTATAAAAGAGGAGTCAAAAAATTAGATTGCTGTTTTGTATCACAGCATTGATTTCACTTTACTATAAATCCATAAAAATAATAAAAAATAAATATAAAACAGAATTTTGCTATTTTTTTAAAACAAATTTTTGTGAGATTAATTGTTTTTAGAAAAGAGATTTTCAAAAAGTCAGTTCCACTAATAACAGTAGGATTTGTGTACCTAAATCTTGGTCCAACATTCTGGAAAATTTCTTCTCATAAAATGTAATTTCATTTCTCCTACTAATAGTGAATAATTAATAGGGAGAATCCAATATTTTTCATTTTTATTTATTAGCTTTCAGACAACTAGAGAAATATGAGATTAAAGGAGACAAGAAGCATTAGATGTATGAGTCTACGTTCATATCTATATGTTATATGATATGATTTGAATGAAATTATATGTACTAAAAGCATATTAATCAAATGTTTTTTCAAAGAATTTACCCATAAGCTTAGCTAGTTAAAACGATATATTTGTCTTTATGAATCTTCATTTAAAAATCACTAACATGTAAAAAACACTCTTGTATAGTATACAGAAGACCAACCATGGAGTTGAGTACTGTCTCTGACTTGTACTTCCCGTGTAACTGAAATCTAGTCATTAAACATCTTTGTGACCAAAAACATGTTATTGAATATCTTAGTGCTCCCAGAGAAGATCTAGGACTAAGTATTATTGATAAGTTACCAATCTGTACAGTAAAGGGAATTTCTATATTAGAAAGTCCCTACACCAGTGAAATTGCAGGCATGCCACTACCCCTCCATCCCAAATAGTTATCAGGTAAGATTAATAATTAAAAAAGTATAATAGAAGATTGTAGATGAATAGAAACTAAAGTAATGTTAATTCACTAGGAAAACTAATAAAATTAGAAAACAACATTTGTTGCTGTAGAATATGAAGAATAAATCAGAATGATGTATGGAATTATCACAATTTTTATTTCCTTCCAATCCCAAGACAAATAGCTAATTAGCTTCCTCATTTAAAAAAAAAGAGGCAGTGATAGAACATCAGAGTTAGAAAGATCCTTAGGGGTATCTAGTTCAACCTGCACCTGAGGAAATGACCCATCTACAAGATCTACAATCTCTAGTCTTCACCTGAAACATACTCCTTCCCTCCCTTATCACCAACGAGAAGAAGCGGTTATATCCAGTCAGCTCATTCTCCTTTTGGACTCCTCTAATACGGGGGTGGGGAGATCCACATATTTTTTTCTTTTCTACTTCTTGTTCTTACTTCATTGCAGATCAAATCTACTACTTTTCCCACATGAGAGCTCTTCAGATAACTGGAAGCAGTTAATATCATCCCTCCCTTAAGTCTTTTCTTCTTTAAGCTAATGTCCACTCGGTTTGGCTGATCTGCTGATACAACACAATCTTGAGACCCTTCAACATTGTGGATGCCTTCTTCCAGACGTTCTCCAGCTGATTAATGTAGTGCCTTCATGTTTGGACTGATCAAGCCAGAGAACATTGATGCTCTTATGTTGCTGGTGCTAGATGCGATTTTAATACAGTTTGTACTTTTATTGGCCTTTTGGCTGCCAATCATAATGTCATTGACTTAGAGATGGAAGGGATGGTGGAGGCCATTTAATCTATGGTGCTCTTTTGCCAGATTAGGAAAGTAAATGAATTGCCAAAGATCACATGACAGAAGTGTGAGAGTTGGGATTTGAACTCAGGTTCTATTTCTCTTTCAGCTGTATCATACTGCACTCAATTCATATTGAACTTATTATCTATTAACATTCTCATGCATTTTCCCCATGAATTATGTTCTAACAATATCCCTCCATTTCATCCTTATGGAATTGATTGAACCTCAGGATAGTGCACATTTACCCCGATTATATATTTCATCTTTCTACACCTCTTGAGATCTTTTTTGGAATCCCAAATCTGCTTTCCTCCTTAATATACATTAGGTTTATTTCAAATGGTTTTAAAGATGGCTTTGACATAGGGACTATGAGAATAGATATAATGATTAAAAAAACTTTTCCAGAATTCTCTTTCTCTTACTATCTAAGGATGCTAAATATTTCACTAAGACTCGAAAATTCAACAGAGGTTTCTCAAATGACTCTTGTTGCAGAAGCATTGTGT
Source organism: Trichosurus vulpecula (assembly GCF_011100635.1). Lineage (NCBI taxonomy): Eukaryota > Metazoa > Chordata > Mammalia > Diprotodontia > Phalangeridae > Trichosurus > Trichosurus vulpecula. The sequence goes on from NC_050578.1 coordinate 139,845,557, forward strand.
CTGAGGAATTAGGGAATAAAAGCTGAATAAAATAGGATCCTTGACCTTAAGGATCTAGGACTGCTCCTATGGTCTAAACACTGTGCATTCATCCCAGACTTACTTTACCTATACCTTAGTTCTTTACTTCCAGCATGCCTTAGAATTGGTTCATATTCTTGGTTCAGGGTTCTTGCTGATATTACCACTTCGTCTTTTTAAGCTAGTTACTTTGGCATCCAACTGGACTTGTCAAAGAGAGAACAAAGGCCTTTCCCTTCATCTGCTCCCTGAAAACAGCATACAGAACCTCCTTTAACTTTTTCTGGGGTTTTCCTATGAACTAACATCAGAGAGCTAGGTGGTGTAGCGGATAGAGTGTGAAGCCTAGAGTCAGGAAGACCTAAGTCCAATCTGGCCTTAGACACTTACTAGCTATGTGACCCTGAGAAAGTCACTTAACCCTGTTTACCTCAGTTTCCTCATCTGTAAAATGAACTGGAGAAGGAAATGGTAAACCACTTATATTTTCTAAGAAAATCCTAAATGGGGTCTCATAGATGTGGATATGACTAAAGTGACTGAACAATAACAAATGCTATTGGAAAACATGGTGGAAGAAAGGAGGATTGTAATAGAGAAAAAAAAAAACTAAGTCTTATAGAAGCCTTATCCTCTTCCTGTTTAAAAATATACAGGAAACTAGGCCATATCACTTTAAAAATTGTTCTTTTGTCTGGTTTTACAGAAAATGATTTACACTACAATACACCACACTGTACACACACACACACACACACACACACACACACACACACACACACATACACCCTTGAAGTAAAAAAAAAAGAGAGAGAGATTTTGGTACGGAGGAAAGAAAATCTGCTGAAAGATGACTGAATACCTTTATAATATAGCACATTTATATTCCATTCAGTTATTCAGTGACTAGAGTAACTTCAAGGATTGTTTAGTTGGAGAGGGGAAGAAGTTGACTCTTATCAGTTTCCTTACGGGACACTGCAAGTCCTGCTTCCATTCATATCCATTGTCCTGCTCCTTGGTTATTGAAAGAGAAAAGATATTAAGATATTCAACATTTATTAAAACCTCATTAGTATGGGGAAAATAACAGTTTATAAAAATGCTTGTTAATCATGGGAAAAGGTGCAGCTGATAAAGGCCCTCAGAGAAGTTTGGATAATATAGACAGTTTATTTATTTTTTAATTATCATAGCACATACGTACTCCAAATCAGTACTGATATGGTTTTGACATTTGAGTCGTTGGACTGAACTGAATTTCCTAGTTTGACCCAGACAACTCATGATTGAGTGAGAGCTATACCACAGTTAGAAAAAGATCAAAGCGATCATAGCCTATAGCTTAGCTTATGAACTGGAACAGAAAATCATTTTATTTGGGTCCTTTGAAATAAAGAATGGGGCAATCTAGAATGATTGAAATCAAAGGGTCTTTTTTGGCTCAAGAAGGTTATCTTGCTCCATTTCCCCCTACATCTATGGAACACTATTGACCTTTATCTCCAGCTCTGCTGTGAAGATAAGATTTTTATCTTTGCCCATGTGGAGCTGGTTTAGATGAAGATAAATAAGTTCAGTGGGAATGTAAGGGAGTCCTTTCCCACTCAGACTGGAGCTGAGGGCAGGAAGGTCTGAAGTAATTCACATAGGCTGAGGTTAGTGGGGGAAGGGCAGCCCTTAGCTGACAGGAGGAAAGGGTCCCAGCCTCGCTTGGTCTCTTCACATTTGACTTTTTTGTTTCCAAGGTGAACGAACTTTCAAGTGTGATCAGTGTGATGCTACCTTTAAAAGGAAAGATACCTTAAATGTTCACATCCAGGTGGTCCATGATGGACACAAAAAATACAAATGTGATCTGTGTGACAAGGCGTTTGTAACACCTTCTGTGCTTAAAAGTCACAAAAAAGTAAGTACAAGTCCACCCCAAGTTGGAATTCCTTCTGTATTTTCTTTCCCTTGTTACTTGAACAATTAAAACATGCCCAGTTTGTCTTGCAGGGGCCTAAGCCTGAGGCTCCCCCTTCACTATTCTAGATACCATCCATAGGTTTATTCTCTTATTAGAGGGGATTTAGGTGTAGTGGATAGAATGCTGAATCAAGAGTGAGGAAGATCTGGGTTCAAATCCAGCCTCAGACAGTAGCTATGTGACCCTGGGTGAATCATTTTTGTCTGCCTCAGTTCCCTTTTCTGTAAAATGAGGTTAATAGTGGCACATACCTCTCAGGGTGGTTGTGAGGATTAATGGAGATCATAATTGTAAAGCATTTCAAAAATCTTATGGTGCTGTATAAATGTTAGTTTTTATGATTCAGGGGACCTGAACAGTGATAGATTCATAAGTGCTCAACAAATACTTCTGGAATGGAAACCGATTAACTGAGATATATTATCCAGTGAATTCTGCAGCTACATTGTATGAAGAAATGCTTATTTGGTTACTGTAGTTGCCCAAATTTCTAATTCAGGTGGATACTTGTGAAGTCACTGATACAATTGTGCATGTTCTGGGATGCATTTGTTCTTTTATACCATCCTTAATAGCAATAACTAACATGTAAAGGGTGTTCCAAGAATCTCCGTGCAGTTTTGAACCATTAGGGCTCATAGTGCTTTTAAGTTTGGCAAAGTCCTTTGCAATTAAAATATATTAAATATCATTAAGAATTTCTTTAAGTCATTCGACCCTCACTGTAATCCTATGAGGTAAGTGCGATGACCATCTTCATCTTATAGATAAGGAAACTGAGGTAGAAAATGTTCAGCAATCGTCTCACTGTCAAACGGCTAGCAATTTTCTGGGGTGAATTCAAATTCCACTGTTAGAACCAGATTCCTGACGCCAAGATGAGCATTCTATCCACTGGGCCACCTGAGTGGTCAGCAAATATCCAAAGCAGGAGATGCATAAGCATTATTTACTGAGGGAAAAAGAAATGCTTATTTATTCTGAAATCTTAAGTATGTGTCTACTCACACACACACACATATGCACACGCACATACACATATACATATAATAATTTAAACATTTTAGCAAAACAATTTATTTTGATCTATAGTTAGGCTATAAATATGAAATATGTTTAAAATCAAATATGTTATTGAGCCAGGTTGACTTTGCAATTTAGAATATTGTTATGCAAATAAATTAGTTTTCTCTTCCCTCTTTTTTTTTGTTGGGGGGAACAGGTATAGAATTTGCATCTGTGGTATCGGGAACTTGTGGTATGGAAACTATATCCATGATTGTAGGCTGTCACCTTCTTTATAGTTTATTATAGGCTTATTCTGGGCTCAATGAGGGTTAAATGACTTAGGTTACTCAGGCAGTGAATGTCAGAGTCAAACATGACCCATGGCTACTTGGTTCTACCACAGTGCTTTTCCTCATTATTAATGAATTTCTTTGAAAATGAGATTCTTTCTCAATTTAAAATGAAATGTCCATAGGTTGATGGATCTAAATCTGGAAGGGCCCTTCACATCAAGTCTGGCCCTCTCCTTTTACAAATGAGGAAACCAAGGCCCTGAAAATGAAATGACTTGCATAGGGTCACAAATAAGCCACAGAAACAGGATTTGAATTCAGGTTCTCTGATGTTTAAATAAGTCTGGTTTCCCTTGCAATTTAAAAGTAAAAGAAATGACTCCTAAGAAAGAAAGAAAAAAATTCTACTGATTGTGTGTTCAGTGACTTCTGATTCCCCAGAAGCAAACACTGATGAAGGCAGTATTTCCACTTCCACTGTGATTCCACAGTGCAAACACTGCTAAGGCAGAAACTTCCTCCTAAGTGTTAGAAATATGAAGAAGCAATGTCCACATGCACTTCAATCCTTGCAGCCAGCCTCTTCAGCTGGGTTACTGCCTTTTCTCTAAAAGTTCAGCAGGAAACATATATTTCTGAATTTTCCTTTGGAACTTTTCCTGATGAATATTATTGTTGGGTGGACAATGGAGACTCATTGCATATTTAACTTGTCTCCAGAAGCAAAGGATTCACCTCATTGGAAATACTGGCAAGAAATCATGACTAGAGAAAATGAATGACCTATTTAGACTCACTTTCAAAAGCTTTCTGAAAAGGTTACAGAAACCATTCAGAAAATCTTATTGTCTCAAATAACTTGGTTAGGCATTCTTTATTCATGGTGAGTTGTAACATACTTCCAAAGGAGATTAGAGGAAAATTTTTAAACATAATTTTAACCGATAATACTTTAAATCCATATATATGTTCATATATATGTAATAAGGATTTCAAATGTTTGGTTACAATTATCTCAGTAAACTTATGTAAACTTAAGGAAACTTTTCATGTAAATTTACTTTTATAAACTTTTTAAACTGAGATAATTTTAACCGAACATATTTTAAGTCCATCTCTCTCTCTCTCTCTCTCTCTCTCTCTCTCTCTCTCTCTCTCTCTCCCTCTCTCTCTCTCTCTCTCTCTCTAATATGGACTTAAAATATTTTTGGTTACAATTATCTTCATTTAAAAAGATCACACACATATACACATATACAAACACACACAGACAGAGACAGAGAGAGAAACAGAAAGGGACACACACATAGAGACAGACAGAGACAGAGAGAGAGGGATGGAGGGAAGGAGAGAAAGAGAGAGAGAGAGAGAGAGAGTGAGAGAGAGAGAGAGAGAGAGAGATTATCCACAATACTTTTTCTGGTATCTTCTGGGAACTAGTAGTAGTGGTGCTGTTTAAGTTGATAAAGTGGTCATATGTTCATAGTCATTGTCTTTTTAAAAATGGCTTCAATGTGGGTTTTTAGATTCCAAAATGAGGGAATTATACAATGCAATCTGTGTGGGGACCCCCCTAGGCTGGAATTTCTAGAAGTCTGAGTTTTAATCCAACACATGTATGACTCCTTTTGAGCACTGTATGGAATAAATGTGCATGCAATTGCAATTGAATTGTTTCTTCTCTGGTAAAAAGTATTATGCATCACAATTGTCCAACATCATTGATCAGAAGTCTTCGAATTCTGAGTGCTATAATTTATATTGTATTCCTGAGCATGTGCCCCCTGTTTTCGTGAAAACCCCTTGCCTGCCAATTCCACTGTTAATTACAGAATTCACTACTATTATACTGTTGAGAAAATACTCCTTTCAAATTTAGTTTCTTTATTTTCAATATTCTAGACTACAGTGATTCATACACTTAAGATTGCCTTTTTGTAATATTAGAGTACTTCTGTGTTTTCTGTATGTTTTATCTCCATGAACTGCAATTTTATTTGTAAAAAAGGTCTTGAAGTGAGGAAAGGATGTTTGCTTTTGAATGAGAAAAAAATTAACACAAATGGCTGCTGTTGATGCCATGGTTTCAGTTTCTCTGATTGTAGGGTTTCCATGAACTAAATTGAAATGACTTTTCTTTCTGCTTAAGGATATATTTATTCATGGTTCTTAAGGGTGGCAATCAATTCTGATTGGTTAACATGAGAGGTGGACTTTAAGAGAAGTGGGCTCGCTCTAATTGGACCAAGAGACTAGCTCTATAACCAGACCACTCCCAACCTTGGCCAATCTAGATAAAGATCTATCTCCACCAAACTTGCTTGAGTGGAAAGCAATGGACAGAAATGGGAAGATAAGATTTTCTAGGAGGGGCAAATTTTTGGCAGAGGTCAGTAATGCTCTTTAAAGGCTGGGCTTTGAATAAGGAAATAGCACAGGGAAAAAGTCTGGATCTTCCTCATGATTTGTTATTAATAATCATTTCTCTCAAGTTGAAAGGGGTCTCAGAAGCCATCTAGTCTATACCTTTCATTTTTTATGGGAGAAAATTGAGGCTCATATGACTTGCTCAGGGTCACAACGCTAGTAATAGTACAAGGCAGCATTGGAACTGAGGTCCTCCTAGTTACAAGTCAAGTATTCTGTTACAACATTGATGTTTTCTAATGACTTTCCATTCAGCCACCCTATGACTCTTGGAATTAAGGCTTCTTAATGAGAAATGAAGAACACATAACATGTTCACCTTAAAAATTTGGGACTTAGAAAATGGCGCAACACTACCATGCACAGAACCAAATGGAACTTTGGAAAGCTTGTAGTCTAAGAGATTTCAATGTATTAATGATCATAGATAAACCTCTTGCCTTTAGCCTCAGTCTATATACTTCAAATTGAAGTTACTTAAACTCTTTTTCCTAAGCACTCAGCAAAATTCATAAAATGTCACAGCCAACCATGATTGTTTTTCCTTCACTGGCCACCAGGTGGATTTCACTTTCATCTACATTTACCTTTACCTTAGAGTATGAAGGAATTTGAGAAAGGATACAAAATTTCCTTTTGGGAAGGAGTGTCATGCGAAAAGCTGAATGGTTCCATAGAACCTCAGATCTCAACCTTTCTGGCCTCTTTATACTCTTAAAAATTATGAGGACCCCAAAGAGTTTTTGTCTATGTGGTTTACATCTATCAATATTTTTTTGTATTAGAAATTGAAACTAATGATTTAAAAATATTCATTAATTCATTTAAAATAACAATAAATCTGTTATATATTAACATAAATATCATTTTAAAAATAGCTTTTCTAAAATAAAAAGTGAGAAAAGTGGCATTGTTTTGTGTATTTCTTTTTTGCAAATCTCTTTATCTTCTGACTTAAAAGACAGCTAGATTCTAATATACACTTCTGCATTCAATCTTTGTGATTTTTTTGGTTGAAGTATGTGAAGAAAGTCCAGTATCCCATAGATTTGTAGTTGGAAAAGGGTGAAGTATTTTAATAGAAAAATAAAATATTATTATGAAAATAGTTCTAACTTTGTTAACCTCCTGTGAAGTCTCAAAGATCCATAGGAGTCCAAGAATTATTCTTTGAGAACCACTGCTGGCCCAGCAAACCAGGACCTACTAGCTCTGACTTGTGATTTAAATGAATTCATGTCATGACCCAGTACAAACTGAGTTACTTTATTGAGACATTAAGAAGAATAGTTATAGAGCATCCAAAGGACCAGGGATGAATGAGGCTGAATTCAGTTCCCATTGGTGTTGGGGTCAGATAAAGAGAAATTAGGTTGCCCTCCCCAAGAATCTCAGTCCCAGAGAGTTCAAACAATTAGTCTTGCCCCAACTAATAACTAGAATCCTTTCATCTTAAATCCCAGACCAATGTAACTTTCAACAAGTGACTGTTGCCAATGGAATTTTCAGCAAGTAACTACTAATTCTTAATTTATGATCCTGTAATCCTGCAGAATCCTTTTTGTTTTTTAGCATAGGGATTTGCTATAAAAATAAGTTATGTGCTAAGATAAAACCCACAATTTTGAATGAATAAAAGTTATTTATTAAAGTGTTAATGCAGTGCAGTGTAGTGAACAGAAAGCAAGTCTTGAATCCAGAAGACACAGATTCAAGTTCTGCCTATCACAATCTTTGATTGTGGGCAAGTCACTCAACCTGTCAGTGTTTTAGAGGCAGCTTTCTAAGACTATAAGTTGAGGAGAAGGTACTCATAAATAATAAGAAGAGGAAGTTTCTACATCACAGAGTTCCCTACAGGTCTAGTCCCACTCCCTATCTCTTACTATGTGCCAGGAGCTATGCTACATGCTGGGGACTCAAATTAAGAAAGCAAAACAGGTTCCACCCTCAAGGAGATTACATTCTAATATGGGAAGACAACACATACAGGAGAATGATGACCAGGGAGAGATTTTTTGCTTAGGAAAATCCCAAAAATAGTTAGTGGAGTCTTAGAGCAATTAACATCAACTTTACTGGAATAGTAGAATTGATGTATGAGGCATATCATACATATGGAACCTTCAAATAAGACTCCTGAAGTAAACTTTAGTATTTTCAAATAAATTTTAGTCATGTTCCAAATACACTGTAAATATTGAAAATCTTTCTATGGCAAAAGATAGGTATAATTTAGTCATTTCAGGAGCATAGTTCCAAATTCCTCTCTAGAATGACTGGATCAATTCAAACTACACCAAATGCATTATTATGCTCATCCCTCTCCCACCCCCACCCCCACCCCACCACACACAGCCCATCCAATATTTGTTATTTTTCTTTCTTGTCAACTTTGCCATTATGATGAGTAGAAACTCAGGGGTGCTTTAATTTGCATTTCATTAATTATTTGTGATTTGGAGTGTTTTCTTAAACATGGCTATAGTTTGGATTTCTGTTCCTATCCCATAACCATTTATCAAATAAGGAATGGCTCTTATTCTTCTATGTTTGAATTAATTACTTACATGTTTTTGAAATGAGAACTTTATCAGAAAAACTTGGTGAAAACATCTCTTTCTCCAGTTAGTTGGTTCCTTTTTAATTTTAGCCACCTTGTTTTTATTTCTGCAAAAAAAAGTTTTCTAAAAAAATTATGCAAGTATAATTGTCCATTTTATCTCCAGAGACTCTCATTATCCTCTGTTTAAGTCATGGATGGCTCCCCTATCTATAAATTTGAATGGTAGTTTCTTCCTTGCTCATCTAATTGGTTTATGATGGTACCATTTATGTCTCAGAAGTCATGTCATTTGAAGGGAATGTAATCATAGAAAGTAAAAAGGTGGCCACGATGAGATCTAAATAAACATCTTTAATCCTATGGGGTTATCCTAAAACTCTTTGTCTGTTTTCCTCCTTCTACATAGACACACACAGGAGAAAAGGAGAAGATATGTCCGTATTGTGGACAGAAATTTGCAAGCAACGGGACACTGCGAGTACACATTCGAAGCCATACAGGTCTGTGTCCTCTACTTGTTAATGCAAAATAAATACAGAACTGATGTTCACATTCCCTTTACGTTCTACAGGTTACATGCAAGTTTAAATTTTAACTCCCTGAAAAATTGAAGAAAGCTTCTGTTCTTTTCTCTGCCAAGAATCGGAACATAACTGTCTCTAAACCCATTAAAACATGCAGTCCAAGAGTGCTTTGATATTTCTTTTTGATAGCAGAATTTAATATTTCCCCTATGGTTTCATGCATTTGTTATTTCTATGGATAAAATTGGGATAAGAGTAGGTGGGTGGGTTTTCCCTGTATTATAGTTATTTGTATACAACAGCTGCCATGGTTGATTCAATCCAACAAACATCTATTAAGTGCCCACAGACTGTGGTAACCACTGGGAGAAAAGGATAGCAGCCACATAAACTGTGCTCTCAAAGAGCACTCCAGGGGAGAAGACATGTAGTTGTGATAGAAACAAAAGAAGAGATTGAAGAAGTGTTATCAGAAATGTCATCAAGGAAAGATTCTTTTCCCCCTTGGGGAAAATGGGGAGAGGGAGTTGGACTTTTAATTTATAATCACTGCTGGATCATAAACTCAGTGACCATGGGCATCTCCTACATTTCTCAGAACAATATATTATACATTGTACATATTCAAATATTTATTCAATAAATGAATGAACGAATGAAGAAGTTTTCACCTAGGTTGATACATCCTCTTTACGACTCTTGTAAACCACATGCAATAAAGACTCATTTTATTTAGGCCAGGGATTTCTTAACTTAGAATATTACACACACACACACACACACACACACACACACACACACAAACACACAGACACACACAGACACACAGACACACACACATTTTTAGGAAGATGACTGTTTTGATATCATCTGTTTCCTTTGTAATCCTAGGTATTTTATCTTATTCTCTTAAAACATTATCCTGAGGAGTCTATATGCTTTGCCAACTTTACAAAGGGTGCCATGACACAGAAAATGTTGAGAATCTGAGCTAGGCCTGACTGAGATTCAAGAAAAGTGGTTGTTTTTCCCTCATTTTTGAAGAGGACCAATGACATCATGGAGTTTCCATTGCTGGAAATGTCCATAGCATTGATGGGTCTACTGGTTGTGTGTTAGAGACCGTATTTTAAAAAAAATATTGAGCAAGAAAAAAGGGAAAGAATTCTGATAGTCATAATCATGAAGGTTTGGGATGAATGTTTCAGTGTTTTAGATGCCTCAAATATAGAAACACAAAGCTGATTGATCAGATCTACAAAGAGGCACAGGATTTCCTGAGAGATGGTTTAGTCAAGAGAGGCCAAACAATCCATATGACAACCAGTGAAATAATGGAAGAATGTCCAGAGGAAGGAAATCAGGTCTGTGATGCAATGAAACATCACAGAATCATGCTTTTGCAGCTTTAAAGGACTTTAGAGACATCTAGTATAAACACTTAATTTTATACAGGGGGAAACTGAGACCCAGTTAGGTGAAAGGACTTACCCAATGTCATACAGATAGCTAGTGGCAGAGACAGGATTTGACTCCAGGTCTTACTATTTTAAGTAGAATGATTTTGTAAAGACTCCTTTTCATTTTTATTTTCTTTTGGGTATCCAGCCAAAATTAAATAACATGAGTTCCAGGAAATAAGGGCAGTTAATAAAGAGGGAACTGTGGAGCTGTAACTCTGGCCATTTAGGACACTGTCCAATTCTCCAAAAGCAGCCACAAGCACTCATGAATGCAGGCAAACTTGTTTAGTAGCAAAGAAACAGTACGTTTCTGAACATTTAAGTGTTTTATTATGAAAAACAATTGGGAAAGATTTGGAGACTAAATCTGATGTGCTGGGATTGGCTGGTACCTGGAAGGAAAAGCATACTCTGACTGGTGGCCAGGGTTTACAAAATGTCTGCCTTTTTCTGAACAAGCTAAAAATTGTGGGAGAAGAGCTAGCTGAGAGAAAGGGAAATTGAAGCTATTTAAAAGTAGAATAGCCTGTGTGATCCTCATTACTGCCACCCCTGTTTGTGTTCAAGATGAGTCAAGACCATCCCCTGTAGGGGATGTTACAGAAGGAGTGTATACATTGAGAAGGTTTGGGGATGAAAAAGGTGACGTACACAGATACCTCGACACTAACATTTTGTAATTCTATCATAGTGAGGAGCTGTTTTTTATATCCCCTTCATTTCCCAACATATTCTTCCATCTTCCCCTACATAATGAGTCATTCTCATGATGTGAGAGAGAGAGAGAGAGAGAGAGAGAAGCAGTTCAGGAAAATTAAGCAGCATATCAACTGAGTCTGACAGTAAATGTCATCTTCCACATCTGTAGTAATCCCAGTGATCCTCAGTCCCTGACTGTCAAAATCTTTCCCCAACTCCTATTGCCCTCTCACTAATCCCTCAGCTCCATCCCTTCTCCCATCTTTCATTTCTTTTGTTTCCCACTTCCACTGTGCCCTCTGGAAATCCCATTTTGCAATGAACAAATTTCCCTTAATTAAGACCCTTTCCCTCTCACGTTACTTCCACCTTCCGGCTCTATTTGAAACTTACCCATCCTAGCCAAATAACACCATGTCCCTGGCCTTCTTTATCAGAGCTGGCTATACTTTCTTTGGTCTCAGTGATGGGAATTAGAATACTCCTTAATTCCCATTGCCATTTCCAGACTCAGCTACTTCTCTTCCTTGAAGGTTCACCATGTCAATTCATATCCCAGTTCTCATCATGTTGGCCCTTATCTACAAACCCCTAGAACATTCTTCTTCCTTTCTCAATGACTTGAGTACCTGACTTATAGTCTCTTCCTCTAATTCCTGCCTTCACACTTACTTTACCAGGACTTTACCAGGAATGTTTACATTTGCTGGAATATCCTAACCTCCTAATTGGCTAATGTATTCCACTCCTATGACCTATTCCTCTAATCCACATCATTTGCTTACAGAGACGATTACACTTTTGATCTTGCCATCATCCACAAGTGTCCTACTTTTACGATCAAGAACTATGAAGTTCCTGTATAATCACAATCAGAATATTTTATCATTCTCTCTCTCCCTGTGCCTTAACCCCTCTAAACCTATTGCTCATCCTTACTATAGCCTCTAAACCCTCTACTCTTGAGGTCTTTCCCAGGCTATCACCTGTCTGGGGCCAAACTTTCCTCATTTTCCAATCATAATCTATTAGTGAATCAATTTAACTCTAGACTGGCTTCCCCTTCTGAATCTCTTGTTCCCTTATTCTGTTTGCTCGTCCCCTGAAAAGAAGCAACCCTGCCACCCACCACTTCTGCTCTTTCTTGCATGATACAAATGGAAGAGCTTCTCTCCATATCACATCAAAACTTTACATCATCTCTTCCTATTTTTCACCTTATTCCAATCTTTATGAAAGGGCATTCCTTCTAATTATGAAGACCAAACCCTCTACATTTATATCTGACCCTATCTTCACCATCTTCCCCAGCAGATGGGTACCACTGTTGTCGTTTCTACCAATAATATTCAAACATACCTGATCAGCATTTTGGTTTCTTTCATGCCATCTATAAACACAACACTGTCCAACATCCTTAAAGTGAATCTGTATACCACATTCCACACTTCTATTTCCCGGCATATCTTCTCAGAAGAAGGTTTGTTTTATTTGTGTTCCTTCTATTCACCACAAGTGAATTGGTATTGCCCCAGCTTTGTGCCTGATCTTTTTAACCAGGGTACATCATGACCAACAGTTTTCTTTGGAGAGATTGCTATGTATGCTTAGGATTACATTATTGGATTTTTAGAGCAGCTTGGAGAGTTATTTTGCGTGTATTATGCATATAGGTATTAAATCTACAGAGTCGGCCCTGATAGTATTGACTTCTAACCACATGGATTTCTGTCTAAGTATTAATTTTTATATATATATATATATATACATATATATATATATACACACACACACACATATATATATATACATACATACATATATATATATAATGTATAGCTATATATCTTAACATCCTCATAAACGTGAATTTTCTTCATAGGAATTCCTCTGTTAGAAGCCATCAATAATCATCACCAAAGAAGGTGGGTAAATGAGGTGAGCTGGGGCCCTAATTGCCTCTGCTGCCACATCCACCTCAGCCCTTCTTCAGGGTATATGACCCTGGTGGGGTGTGTCATGTGGCTCACTCTAGCTTATATTGAGTTTTCCATCTCACTATTTCCAGCTTGGCCCTACACAATTTCTCTGTTGCTTCCAAACTGGATTTTGATTGTCCAGGGCTGGGGACTGGGAACTTTTTTTCAAGATTTCACTTACTCTGTTGTTTTGCTCATACCCAGATCTTGTTCACAAACCTGGGTAGCAGTCCCAGGGTGAGGAGGAGCACTAGCACAACAGAGTTTGTGACCACAGTGGAGCAGGGACCCTCATCATATTCCAGGGCAGAAAAGAGTGCTTGTGGTCACTAACAGACCAGAGCACAGGCCAGGAGAGTAGTAAATACACCTTTCCTTAGATCATACCACCTTGGAAGAACTAAAAACTTATAGTTACCCAGAAATTTCTCTGAAAACAGCTGCACAAAATCCTTAATGCTTGGGATAGTACACCCTTAACCATGGAAGCAGAGTCCCACTTTAATAAAGAATTAAAAGTCAAGAAATAGGCTGGGAAAAATGAGCAAGTAACAGAAAAAACTCTGACCATAGAATGTTACTATGGTGACAAGGAAGATCAAAACACACACTCAGAAGAAGATGAAAAGTCAAAGTTCCTATATCCAAAGAACCCAAGAAAAATATGAATTGGTCTCAGGGCATGGTAGAGCTCAAAAAGGGTTTTAAAAATCAAATAAGAGAGGTAGAAGAAAAATTGGAAAGAGAAATGAGAGTGATGCAAGAAAATCATGGTAAAGGAGACACAGAAAAAATACTGAAGAAAATAACACCTTAAAAATACACTAGGCCAAATGTTAAAAGAGGCACAAAAAGTCAGTCAGGAGAAGAATGTCTTGAAAAGCAGAATTGGTGAAATGGAAAAAGAGTCACAAAAATTTATTGAAGGAAAAAAAACTCCTTAAAAAGTGGAATTGGCTAAGTGTAAAAGGAGGTTAATTAGAGCTGATCAAATGGAAGCTAAGGACTTTATGAGAAATCTAGAAACAATAAAGCAAAACCAAAAGAATGGAAAAATAGGAGACAATAGGAAATATCTCATTGGAAAAACAATTGACCTAGAAAATACATCCAGGAGAGACAACTTAAAATTATTAGACTATCTGAAAGCCCTTGTCAGAAAAAGAGCATACACTATATTTTTCAAGAAAATATCAAGGAAAACTGCTCTTATATTCTAGAACCAGAAGGTAAAATAGAAATTGAAAGAGTCCACTGATCTCCTCCTGAAAGAAAACCCAAAAAGAAAACTCCCAGGAATAATATGGCCAACCTCCATAACTCTCAAGTTAAGGAGAAAATATTGCCAGCAGTCAGAAAGAAACAATGCATATGTAACGAAGCCACAGTCAGGATAACACAAAATTTAGCATTTTCTACATTAAAAGACTGGAAAGCTTGGAATATGGTACTCTGGAGGGCAAAGGAGCTAGGCTTACAACCAAGAATCACCTACCCAGCAAAACTGAGTATAATCCTTTAGGGGGAAAAATTGACATTCAGTGAAGTAGAGGACTTTCAGGCATTCTTGATGAAAATACCAGAGCTGAATAGAAAGTTTGACTTTCAAATACAAGACTCAAGAGAAGTATAAGAAGGTAAACAAGAAAGGGAAATCGTAAGGGACTTAATAAGGTTACAATGTTTATATGCCTACATGAGAGTATAGTACTTGTAACTCATGAAAACATTCTCATTATTAGGGTAGTTACGAGTATGTATAGAGTGCACAGGTGTGAATTGAATATGAAGTGATGATATCTTAAAAAAATAAAAGTAAAAGGTGAGAAAGAGGAATGCAATGGGAGAAAGTGGAAGGGAGAAGTTCAATGGGGTAAATTATATTACATAAAAGAGGCAACAGAAAACTTTTACAGTGGAGGAGAAGATAAGGGAGGTGGAAAGAGTGAGTGAACCTGAGGCTTATCAGAATTGTCTTAAAGAGGAAATAACATACACTCTCGATTGCGTATAGAAATCTATCTTGCCCTACAGGAAAATAGGAGGGGAAGGGGATAAGAGAAGGGGGGGCATGATAGAAAGGAGGGCAGATTGAGGGAGGTGCTAGTCAGAAGTGAAACACTTTTGAGGAGGGACAATTTACAAGGAGAGAGAATAAAATAAACAGGAGGAGAAATAGGATGGAGGGAATTACAATTAGCAAAAATAATTGTGAAAAAAATGAAGCAAATTTCTCTGATAAAGGCCTCATTTCTCAAATATATAGAGGAATTTGACTAATTTATAACTTTATGGCTAAGATATATTATTTATGACTAACATTTATGTCATGTATTATATTAAATAAATTATATAACATAGATATTACATAATGATATATAATAATATACATATATATTTATATTTTGTATATGTGTAACTTTATGACTAATATACCATAGATGACTAATATATAATGTATAGTATGTACAATTTATGACTAATTATAAAAATAAGAGCCTTTCCCCAATTGGTAAATGATTAAAAATATGAACAGTTTTCAGATGAAGTAATAAAAGCTATCTATAACCATGTGAAAAAATGCTCTAAATCACTATTGATTGTAGAAATGTGAATTGAGACAATTCTGAGGTACTGCCTCATATTTATTAAATTGACTAATAGTTTAGCAAAGGAAAATGACAAGTGTCGTAGGGCATGTGGGGAAAATAGACATTAATGCATTTTGGTGGAGTTGTGAACTCATTCAATCATTCTATAGAGCAATTTGGAACTATCCCCAAAGGGCTATAAAGCCCTGTGTACCATTTGACCTAGTAACACCACTACTAGGTCTGTATCCATAAAGAGATTTTTTAATAAAGGAAAAGGACCTATATATACAAAAATATTTATAGCAGTTCTTTTCTAGTGGCAAAGACTTCAAAATTGAGAGGATGGCCATTAATTGGGGAATAACTGAACAAATTGTGCTATGTGGTTGTGACATGCGGTTGTGATGTGGATGTGTTATAGCTATTGTGCTACAAGAAATGATGAGCACTATGATCTCAGAAAAATCTGGAAAGACTTATACGGGTTGATGCAAAGCGAAATGTACTGCACACAAAATAAGAACAATATTGTAAGATAATCAGCTATGAATGACAGGTATTCTCAACAATATGACAAAGGACAACTTTGAAGGACTTATGATGAAAAATGCTATCTCTCCTCAGAGAAAGAACAATGGTGTCTGAATACAAATTGAAGCAGATTTTTTTAAACTTTATTTTTCTTGAGGGCTTTTTTGTGGTCCATGATTTCTTTCACAATATGGCTAAAATGGAAATATATTTTGCATGCCTATATGTGTATAACCTATATCAAATAGCTTGCCTTCTCAATGAGGTGGGTGGGGAGGGAGGAAGGGAGAGAATTTGGAACTCTTAAAGTTTCAAAAATAAACATTAAAATTGTTTTTACATGTAATTGGGGAAAAATAAAATACTAAATAAAAAGAAGGGGAGTCTTTAGATCTTTATCTGGCATGCAGTTCTGTAATTCATCATTGGTGTTTTCAGTGTGGAAATGGGAGAGATAATAGTCCATAGGTCAGCTTGAACAGTATATCACCTTCACCTGTGTTTTATCCCATTGGTTTATGGCTTCTTAGGGTCAGTGGGAACTGAGGTTAATTCAGCAAAAAGAAACTACTGACTGTGACATGAATTCCGTTGATGGTTCATAAATTGTGAAAGAAATTATAGGAACTACTTTTTTTTTTTTAACTGTGGGCCAGAAGGTTAATTGCTTGCCTACAATTCCAACCAACTTTCAGTGTTAACAGATGCCAGCTGTCACTGGACACTTTTTTTTCACCAACTGTAGCTTTATGTACTTGGTTATTCAAGAGCAAATTACTGTCTTAGAGAAAAAAAAATACTGGCTTAATTGGTCAGGTTATATATGAAAAATGGCTGCTATCTTTGGGCTCCAAAAGAAGCAGCTGAAACTCATAATTTCTTGTGCTGCAGGATTTTCATTTACTATATTTCTTTTGTACAAAAACATTTGGGGGGGAGGTTAAGCCCTTGTGTAGGTCACTTGGGATCAACAGGAGGCAACTTATATTAATGGAAAGAATACTGGGTTTGGAATTAGTAGACATGTTTATAATACCAATTCAATTTATTCCATAAACATTTAAAACACAGTGTTTTATTATGTATGAAGTATTAGGGATACAGTGACAAAAACTAAAGCATCCTTACCCTCAAGATGTTTACATTATACTGGTAAGATATATTACACATAATGTACACAAATAAATGTAAGGTAATTTGATGAGGAAAAATATGAAGACCCATGAATAAGTTATGAAAGAAAATATAGAATGTTTTTCTTTTTTCTTCTCCTCTTCTCCTTCACTTCCCTTCCTCCTCCCTTTCTCTTTTCCTTCCCCTTTCATCTTTTTTTTCTCTTCTCTTCTTTTTTCCAATTTTTTTTTCTCTTTTCACTGTGGAGATTTGAAAAGGCTTTTTTAGGAGGTAGCATGAGCTGAGCCTTTATAAAAGCTCATGATTCTATGAGGCAAGGTAGATAATTCTAGACTTAGGGATCTGACTATGAAAAAGCATGTAGATAGGAGATGAAACACTAAATTTTGGGAACAATTAGTGATATAGTTTGGCTGAGCTTTAACAATAGTTATGCATATGAAGCGGAGTAATTCAACAGATATGGAGTAATAGGATTTTTTAAAGGTATCCTGAAAAAAGTAGTTTGGAAACTCCCTTTGAAGCAAGGGTGAAGAAGTGACTGGGACAATCAAGATTGTGTGCTAATAAGACCAGGGAGATCATCCTGTTCTCCCGTATTGGTAATTAAGGTTGGACTTCTTTTTTTTTTTTTTTACTGTTTTCTCTTTTAGAAATGCTGAAGTAATCCAAATGCTTTTGGTTAAGCCTTACTAGGTGTAAAGTCACAGGCCCACAGCCTTTTGCTAACTAGGTACTAAACCCCAGGCTCACTCCCTTTTGCTGATTAGGTGTGAATCCTTTGAGCCCTGAGCAGAGTATAAAAACTCAAAGGTTAGCGTCAGGAACTCTCAGCTACTGGAAGAATGGTGCCTGACTCTGTGCCAGCAGCTGTTAAGATCTCCCCAGTCTGTCAACCCAGACATTGATGCTTTCTTGGTAACTATGAATTCTATTTGGTATGTTCGTAATTTGTTTGTATTTGCTCTGAAGTTCAGGTTGCTGGCTTTTCCTCCTGATCTAAGTGAGTTTCAGGCCCACATCAACTCTCATCTGAAATATAATTGCCCCCTATTTAAGTTCCTTTTTTCAATTGGTAGTTAACTAACATTTAATAAGCACCAACTCTGTAGCAGGCACTGTGTTAAGTGCTGATGATAGGGGGAGTTTCTCTCATAAAGTTCTTATTTCTCAAATATATAGGAAACTGAGCTAAATTTATAAAAGAGCCACTCTCCAGCTTTTTCTTTCTTTCTTTTTATTAAATTAACTAATTGGAAATTGAGGGGATGGCCATCAATTGGGGAATAGTTGAAGAAGTTGTCCTATATGGTTGTGATGGAATTCTATTTTACTATAAGAAATGATGAGCAGGATGGTTTCAAACATACCTAGGAAATTCTGTATGAGCTGATGCAAAACAAAGTGAGCACAACCAGGAGAACATTGTACACAGTAACAGCAAGATTGCGAGAATGATCAACAGGGAAAGACTTGGCTAGTCTGGTCAAGACAATGATCCAAGATAATTCCAAAGGACTCATGATGAAAAATTCTGTCCACCTCCAGAGAGAGAACTAATGAACTCTGAATGCAGATTCAAGCACACATTCTCACTTTCTTTATTTTTTATTATTTTGTGTGTTTTCTTTTGCAACATGGCTAATATGGAAATGTTTTGCAGAAATAATAAATTATTTGCCTTCTCAAGAGGTGGGGAATTCTTAAGATAGAGGGAGAGAATTTTGAAATCAAAATTTTTAAAAAAATGTTAAAATGTTTTTAAGTGTAATTGGGAAATATTTAATGAAAAATAAAATATAATTAGACATGTTGTAGAATACAACCATTCATGCCACAGGATAGAGAAGTTGAAAATCCTTTCTTGATCATTCAGTAGGATCATATATTTATAGTTCATATCATCCAACTTCCTCATTTTTACAGATGAGGAAGGAGAATTCAAGTGACTTGTCTAAGATCGCATAACCACTAAGTGTGAGAGGCAGGATTTGAACCTATGCCCTCTAGAATCTATATCTCATCCTATACAGCATACAACCCAATTGTAATATATGAAATTTTATAATGATTAGTTCTTTATTCTACTTTTATCTACTTAAGTAATTTATGTATCTATTTTATCTAATATTAATTCATATGACACAATTTATCCTTATTTTTTAAGGAGGAGTTATAATTCTTCTGGTGTCACTGGAGTCTTCACAAATGAAATCTACATGCTCTTCATTACATATTCTTGGGTTATACACGTGTTGCTAATTTTAAAATCACATGAGTTTCCTTTTGTCATCTAGCATGGGCATCAAAACAAGCTTTTTTAATGTTAGCTATAGCAGAGAAAAATGAAAGGGAGGAAGGAAAGAAGGAAGAAGGAAGGAAGGAAGGAAGGAAGGAAAAAAGATGGTGATCATCCCAGTTTGAGGTAAATAAGGAAGCTGTCAACTTCCTTCATAGCTGACACAAAAACTAGCCCTGGTGCTGAGCTGATTGCAGATATTTAGTAAACACTTATTGAATTAATGTTTAGGTTTCCAAGGGTGGGGAACTTGTGGCCTCTAAGCCACATATGGTCTTCTAGGTCCTTGGGTGTGGCCTTTTGACTGAGTCCAAGTTTTACAGAACAAACCCTTCTATTAAGAGGATTTATTCTGTGACATTTGGATTCAGTCTAAACTTCAGACTTACAGAACTACTAATGGTTGATTTAATTCATCACATTTATTTGGTACCACTCAATATTTACAAGGCTCCACAGTGTAGGAAAATAAGATCTTCCTTTTCAAAGAGAATAGAAAGAAGGGAATAAGACAAGGTCACAAATATAACAAGTCAGAATGTATGATAAGAGAGGAACAAAATATGTCAGGTAAACAGAAAGGACAGATCCTATCAAGATATGGGGAGGGGTATGAATTGAGAAAGGCTTTATGAAAGAAGTTGTTTTAGTTTGCCATTAAAAAAAGAGTAGGATGTCAACACATATACTTGGGGGAGGGTAAAGGAAACAACAGGGGCAAAGGAATAGAGAAATAAAAAAAAAACCTGAAAAACCGTTCAAGACCCTATGAATATTGAAAGTGGATTGTTGTCGAAATAGTTTCAGAATACACTAGGTTTGGTTCTTTCATTAGTAATGAGGTTCTCAAACTTTTGGGTCTCAAAAGTATAGGGGATGCATCCACCAAAGAGCTTTTAGTTTATGTGGATTGCATCTATCAGTATTTGCCTTGTTAGAAATTAAATTATGATTATGAAAGGAGTTTTTGGTCTTCTGGAATCCCTGAAAAGGTCTTGAGGAATCTTTGGGCTACCCAGATCATGTTTTAAGAACCAGTGCCCTATATATAGGTATGTAAGAGAGTAGTAGGAGATGGGGCTAGAAAGAAAGGTAGATAAGGGCTATTTTCTAGGGAGCTCTGAAGGCCATGCTGAAACTTGATACAATGCCGTAGGCACTAGAGAACCACTGAAGATCTTTGAGCAGGGACGTAAGATGTCTAAAATACAACAGTAATGACATGATTAATGACATAATATTTCCAAATGACATTTTCAAAATATCTTTATGTCCTTAAACATTAGTATTACTTCCAGGTTGTTTCCCCCATTAGGCTGAGCTCCTTGAAATCAGAGTCTGCTTTGACCTTTCTTTGTTACTCTAATGCCTGGTACAGTGCCTGGGACAACATAGGTGTTTAGTAAATGCTTGTTGTTTGAGTGACAATATTAAAGTGGAGTTTTACTTCCATGCTGCATAGAGTAGATGATGGTTTAATATACTCTTGCACAAAGTAGCTCTTCAGCAGGTCCAGTCTTGTCCCTAGGCTACGATAGGGATAGAGAAACAAAGTTCTATGAAAGGGCTATGGAACAGAAATAGGGAGAAAATAAATTCCAAGGGTGTGTGTGCGTGCGTGTGTGTGTGTGTGTGTGTGTGTGTGTGTGTGTGTGTGTGTAGGGGAAGAACCTTTTCTTTTTGCCTTACCCATCCTAGACATCTAATGGAGTCTCGCTAGATGACAGAATATATAGGGAAAAAATATTTAGACCAAATGTGGATATGAGATCCATTTTTCATTTCCTGAGTGGTATAGCAGTTAGTTCTTTGCATAGCTTCTAGCAAGTTTAGTTAAAAGAAAGTGATTTAAACTTAAGATTCTTATCCCAAATCCTACTTGCATCCCCTGTGGACACACTGAGCCTTCATTGCATTAAAAAGATATATGGTCTCAGTGAAACCATAGGAGGGCTTGGATTGGCCAAATTCAGTCTGGTTTCCTATCAAGACTGTGAATGGGAGGAATCAACTGAATTATATCACTGGGAGCCAGAAAGAGACCAAGGGAACTAAAACCACATGGAAGGAGGATCCTGGGCTAATAAAGCCACATTGAGCCATTTGGGGGAATGGCTAGGAAATGGGGGGTTACATATGCTCTCAGAAATGAATAAGAAGAAAAATAAATTTACTATCATGCAGGGATCAATATATACTCAAATATATAATGTTTCTAGGACCATGATCCTGGGCATGAGCAATTCTACATTCCTTGGGATCTAGGATCCTCAGGCCCCCGTAACTTTCTACAGGTTGTAAAGTGAATTTATAGTTTTCAAGATCCAGTTCAATACTAGCTTGCATGAGGATCATCCTTTGACAACGTATTCATGGTGAGGTGTGCAAGAAGGACTGGTCTTAAAATTAGAAATCACTGGGAACCTGGATGTGTCATTTAACTTTCGTAAACTCTAGATTGCTCTCCTGTATATGAGCTTGATAATACTTGTACTACCTAGCACATAAAATTATTGTGAAGAAAGCACTTTGTAAGTCTTAGAGCTATGGTTCAGCTGGATTCAGATATGTTACTAAATAATCTTTTCATTTTACAATCTTTGAAAATGCTATTTGGATATGTATATGTATGTGTATGTATATATTTCATATATTTATACACATGCATATATGTATATATTTATACATTTCCTTATTTTTATTCTAAATTTAAATCCAAATAAAATTAATAATTTCTTATAAACAGAAAGGCAAAAAAAAGGTTTGTATATGAAAGTGAAAGTCTATTATAGCTTGTTTTTCTTTCTAAGTTTGTAATAAATTCAACATGTTATTTACAAAACTGTCCTTTATGATTCCTTCTGGTCTTCTTTCCTGTACTTTTAACTACACTAAAAATGCTTCATTGGTCTATTTTTCCTCCTTCCTTCTTTTTTCCTTCTTTCCTCCTTCCTTCCTTCCTTCCTTCCTTCCTTCCTTCCTTCCTTCCTTCCTTCCTTCCTTCCTTCCTTCCTTTCTGTCTTTCTTTCTTCCTTCCTTCCTTCCTTCTTACTGCCCTCCCTCCCTTCCTTCCTTCCTTCCATAAGTCTTTCCTTTTTTGGGGGGGTGTAATCCTATCCTTCTCCTCTCTCCCCTTTCTACCACCCCAAAATAAAGAAAAATGGAAAAGAAAGGGAATACTCATTTAGCACCTACTATATGCCAGGGACTGTGCTAAGTGCTTTTTAGAAATATCTCATTTAACCCTCACCACAGTCCTGTGAGGTGTAGGTTCTGTCATATTATCCTCATTGAACTCAGGTCTTACTGACTTCAAGCCCTGCACTGTATGTAAATTCATAGCATCTCTTTGCCTCAAAAATGCCAAAAAAAGGAAAAAAGGAAAGAAAACTCATTTGACAAGGCTCTATGATCTTGGACAATTCACTTAACCTTAAACTCAGTTTCCTGAGTATGACAGTTTGAGTAGTGAGCTGAACATCAAAGAAAGACATGTATGTAAAGAATTTGACAATTCTTAAAGGCACAATTAATATGTGTGTTCATACATATATGTAAATATACATATTTGTATGTTTAGTTTATATATAAATTATGTATCTCTGTGAAAATACATATATAGGCATGCACACACACAAACACATGGAGTGGGAGGGAGGGAAGAAGGGAAGGAAAGAGAGAGATAGAGAGAAAATAATATCAATAATTGTTATTATTATTAGAACATTGAGAGTGGCATGTGGTTAGGGACCTAGCAGCTTCCTGTGTTCCAAGTTGTGGACCACTGGATAATGATGAGGCTGCTCAGCATCCCCTTTCTACTTGCTAAAGCTGGTTTCTTTCCCTTGCAGGTGAGCGGCCATACCAGTGCCATTACTGTGATAAAGCTTTTAGCAAAAATGATGGACTGAAGATGCATATCCGGACCCACACTAGGGTAAGAATAGAGCTCATCATTATTTACACTAATTCCTGAAAATGTTTTCAGCCTATTCATTTGGAATACACACACAGACATACACACAGAGTTCCTTTATATGCACAAAGAAATTTGCTTTGAATGTACATGATCTCTAAGACAGGAAATCTAAACTTTAACAAAGCAGCAAAAAAGTATAAACACAAATTCACAAATATAAGTTAACTAGAGTCCGCAGCTTGTGAAAATGGTTTATTAATTGATTAATGAATTGGAGGTGCATGTCCTATAAATATTTTAAATAGACCCATATATACTGAGATGACCAGAGTATTTGATATCCACATGTAAAACATATTACCAATAGAATAATGTCTACAACAATTCATAAAAACATGGAATCTTTTCAGGAAACAATTTAGTCCCAGAATGCTTATGCTTAGTATTAAAATATGGCCATTTTGCCTGAAGAGAACTGAGTATGACTTTCAAGTTAGAGAGATAGTCTAGGTTATGTAGCAATCACTAGGTATTATCAAGTTAAATGGCTTCATTTAAAAGCACATTAAACAGTTTCTTCATTTAGTGAAATCCTCCAATTATACTAAAATGTCATTTGTTTGATAAATATATAATTCATAATTTATGCCAAAGGACAATAGAGAGTGAAGTCTTTGAACTTGAGTCCAGAAGTCAAATAGAAGTAGTGTACTAAGGTGATACAAAGCCATTTGGCTGCTCCAGGAAAGACATATTAAGCATAAAGTTGTTTTATAGAAAGTGATAGCTTCCTGCATTTAGAGACTTACTGGCATCCTGAAGTCAACTCCAATGGGAACAGCATATTAAAAGCCATCAACCTTTGTGATCTAGAGTCCTAAAATTCACCTTTGAAATAGCAAAATAAATAGTAATGGATTCAAGAAATATCGAGACCACAGCTAATATAATAAGGGAAAAAGCCTTTCTGTAGTGCCTACTATGTGCCCAGCACTGGTCTAAGCACTTCTTATAAATGTTATTTCACAGAATGACAATAATGAGACAACATACCAAAACTTAGGGGATGCAGCAAAAGCAGTTCTTAGGGGAAGTTTTATATCTCTAAATACTTAACATGAATAAAATAGGGAAAAAGGAGATCAATGAATTGGGCATGCAACTGAAAAAGCTAGAAAAAGAACAACTTAAAAATCCAATTAAATACCAAATTAGAACTTCTGAAAACCAAAGGAGAGATTAATAAAATTGAAATTAAGAAAACTATTGAACTAATAAATAAAGCTAAGAGATGGTTTTATGAAAAAAACAATAAAATGGATAAACCTTTTGTTAATTTGATTTAAAAAAAAGAAAGAAAACCAAATTATCAGTATCCAAAATGAAAAGGGTATATTCACCACTAATAAAGAGGAAATTAAAAGAGTAATTAGGAATTATTTTGTCCAATTGTATGCCCATAAATCTGACAATCTTAGTGAAATGGATGAATATTTACAAAAACATAAGTTGCCCAAATTAACAAAAGAGGAAATAAAATACTTAAATAATCCCAACTCAGAAAAAGAAATTGAACAAGCCATCAGTGAACTCCCTAGGAAAAAATCTTCAGGACCAGAAGGATTTACAAGTGAATTCTATCAAACATTTAAAGAACAGTTAAGCTCGTATTGGTCCAATCAGCCAATCTGACACATTGAAACTTGAGTCTAGCATAGTGATGCCATTTTGATCCTCTTCCAGAACGAAGGACAGCAACACACAATTTCCCCCAACTGTAGGTTTCTTTGTTGGACAAAGAAACTTACAGCAAGTGGCATGTGGATGCATTCATGGAAACAGAAGGGTCCAAGACAGAAACACAAGTTGAGTTCATTGCTACCAGAAACAACATAAAAGTCCTTTTGAAGAGATCAGACTTACAGATAGATACACATACCCACAATATCACTACAAGTCACAAACATTTTGGACCCTCTTATCAATTTGTTAAGTACGGTCCTCAGAGCTATATGCAATGGGCAATAGTAGAAAGAACACTGGACTTGGATCAGAAGAGACTCTTCTGAATTTTGCTTTTGTTGCAGTTGTACAGTGAGAGTAAATCAGCTATTCTCTGAGCCTCAGTTTCTTCATCTTTAAAATATGGGTTTTAAAGCTTGTGCTACCTACCACATGGAGTACTCTAAAGACTCAGCTACTTTGTAAAGCTTAAAGTGCTATGTTAGTAAGGGTTATTACTGTGCCAGAAGGAATGAGCCTGTAGGCAGTACCTCCACAGAAAAGGAAAAAAAAAGAGGCCATTAAATAAGACCTGTGGTTTTGTGAAAATCAAAGTCATTAAGGTAATGAATTGTTTTCTATTGGTAATATGGGAGACAAAAGTCTCTCATTGCAACAATCCAATTCTGGTGTTTCATGTTGGACCCTGGGGTTTAATAGCATCTACTTTGTATGGGTTTGGGTGAAAGTGGATTGACCTAAAAGCTAAATTTCTCCCCCCCTTTTTTTGTTTCGATATTCCTGCTGACTTTCTGAAAGACATTTAAAATCCAATATGAATCATATCTACATTGTTTGTTCAGCTTTTAAAAATTGTAAATGGGATTCAGTATAATAACAATATCTAATATTTTTATAGCAAATGAAGTTTTCCAAAACATTTTATATTCTCAGTGAAGAAGCATTTATTAAGGGCTTACTATGTGCCAGGCACTGTACTATATGCTGGGGATACCAAAAAAATAATAAAAGGGAACAAATACAGCCCCTGCCTTTCAGGAGATTCCATTCCAATGAGGAAGAAATTATGAATATTAATAGCTACATAAATCCAAGATCCATCCAGAAGAGATGGAAGTCACCTTTATATGTTTCCGTTACGTTGCCTGATCTTCACAACAACCCCATGACATGATACCCCCTGTTTTCTGAAGGAGTATACTGAGGGTAAGTGAGGTACAGCTATGGAACCATACTCATAGAGCTCATAACTATTGGAGGGAGGGATGGAAGGAAAGTCTCCAAGAGCAGAGCTTCATTCCATCACATAGCTCTGCCTCTCCTTAATGAATCAAAAGAAAATATTTTTATCATGACATACTTTATTGGTGCTAGTAGTGAAAAAAATGAATAGAATGTCAATTTAGAAAAGGTCTAATGTGTTCATTTATATCATCTTCTACAAATGTAGTAAAACCATATGTATTCTTCCTCCTCCTCCATTCTATTCTCTTAACCTGAGTATTTGGGAAATGTGGCTAAACATAAGTTTGGAGCTGTGTGCCACTCAGCAGTTACAACATATGTGGCATGATATTTCAAATATGGGAAAAATATGTTTCTTGGAATGATAGTTTTCTTTCCATTTAAAACAAAAAACAAATGGATAGGGAACCATTCAAGACATTCTTAGAAACTGTCGGATGATTCGTATTGTCATGGCATTCTTAGATTTCTTAATCCATAGTTTTAAAGGTAAAGTCATCTAATTTCACCTCTCTGATGTTTTATGCAAATGAACCAAAATGGAAGCAATTTATTTCAGTAAAGGGGGTTTATTATCTGGGTTTATAGGATTTTATAATTAAAATGGACCTTGTAGATCACATCATTGCATGTGCTTCTTTTTGAATATCAGAATATAAACCTCTTGAGGGGCAGGACTGTTTTTGCTTTTTCCTTTTATCTCAGGAGTGACTAACACATAGTAGGTGCTTAATAAATACATGTCAATTGATGTGCTTCCCCCACAGCGTTTGTGTTTCATATGAGATCTTGTCCCCTTCATCTTCATTGACTTGTACTATCTTATTGCTTTTTGAAGAGCCTGTTTTTTGGGAAAAATCTATTCCATAATGTTGTTATCTTCTTTATCCCTTATTATAGTCATTGTTTTCTTTCCTGGTTTTCTTACTTCACTTTGTATCAGTTCACTTATGTCTTTTGATTTATCTGTATTCATCATGTTCATCAGTTCTTACAACATCTGTTGCTCAATTGTTTCAGTTATGTCTGATTCTTTGTGACCCCATTTGGGGTTTTCTTGGAAAAGATACTGAAGTAGTTTGCCATTTCTTTCTCCAGCTATTTTGGCATATAAGAAACTGAAGCAAAAAGGTTTAAGTGACTCATCTGGGGTGGATTTGAACTTAGAAGGATGAATCTTCCTGACATCAGGCTCAGCACTCTATGGTGCCACTTAACTGCCCCTTTTTACAGCACAGGGATACTCCATTTCTTTCATATGCCATGATTTTTAAAGCCGTTTTGCAAGTCTACTTTATTTCATTATCTTTGTTAAGCACGAAAATGCTTCTATGAATATTTTGTTTTTGTTATTGACCTCCTTGGAGTATATGTGTAGCAGTGGAATATTTAGATCAAAGGGATATTTCATTTAATTAATTGATTTATTATCTATCTATATGGATGTTATAGTAACTTTTTTTTTGCAAAATTCAAAATTACTTTCCAGAATTGTTGCATCAATGTACACTTTCACCAACAATATGTTAGTATGCCCTTTTCTTTAAAGCCTCAAAAATCAACCAGTTCCATCTTTTATCATCTTTGCCAGTTGGTTGAAGGTGAAGAGAAACTTCAGGGTTGTTTTGACTTGTACTTCTATTAATATTAGTGGTTTAGAGCATTTTCCTTATACTTGTTAATAGTTTGTAATTCTTTATTTGAGAATTATTTGTTCATATCATTAATTTAATTTTACCCTTATATATTTCAGATACTATTTCCTATATCAATCTTTGAATGAATTCTATACATACATGTATATATGTGTATATACACATATACATATCGTATACATATGTATACACACATGTGTATACATTCTATACATACATGTATATATGTGTATATACACATATACATATCGTATACATATGTATACATACACACATGTGTATACATAGATATAGATACATGTGTATATACTTATACATACATTATATATGTGTATATTTTATGTATATGTATATACACAGATTTTTAAACATTCCCGATGAACAAGACCAGAGCTTGATCAAAACTTTTAAATGGAAACACAGGAGAAAAGCTTGTAAGTGCTTATATTCTAATGGAATAGAAGAGACATATGTCTTTTCTCATGTCTTCTTACTATCTTCAAGAGTCACAAATGGAATTAAGAAAGACAAGGAAGAAATTAGAAATACAGAGTAAATTACTATTTCTCATAACTGAGGTAGGTGTGAAGAATATCAAAGCATGGTAGAGGGGGTGGGGTGAGTAAATATCACATAAATTTCACTATTGCACAGGAAGGTTGAAAGTACTCACATACACACAAGTAAAAGGTGTAGAAATATCTTAAATTCCACCATGAAAGAAAATGAAATGGAGAGGGAAGAGGCAAAAGAGAGTTTAATAAGGTAGGGAGAGAATAGTATCAAGCAAAAGAAACTTCAGCTACAAAAGGTTTTTCATGGAGGGGAGATTAAAAAGAGAGAAAGTGAAGTTAAGGACCAATGATGTTGGACTGAGATATTTGAAGAGACAAGAAACAGAAGAGTGTGAAGAGACAAATTCATAGATTATTCCTGTTCATCATATTTCTTGTTTTTCTCCATTTTTTTCTTGATGAAGGAAAGGGGTTGGAGAACACAGAGAAGAATGGAAAGGGTGATATTATGAAATACATCATTAAAAATCACAAAACTGATGTAAATGTAAAAATTTCACCCATCAAACAGAGGAGGGTAACAGAATGGTTTAGAAAGCACAATGAAACTTTATAAAAGCCAACAACAGGAAAATCCCTGAAGCATAAAGGTTCACAAGGAGTTAAAATGAAGGGTTGAAATGGAATGAACTGAAGCTAAGGTATTTATTTGTCTTATGTTATTTTTTTAAGTAGGGCTAGCAATCATTTGATTTGAAATGATCAAAAGAAAGAAACACAGAAACAACATTCTACTTAAAGGCACTGTTAATAAAGATATTGTATCAATACTTATTATATAAATATTGAATGACACAAATCTAAGTAACCTTAAAAAAGGAAATCATATTGTAGAGATAAAAAGAGATGGAAACTATAATAGTTGGTGATCTAATATCTCCCTGTCAGACTCAGACAAATGAAACAGAAGACAAACAGAAAATAAAGAAATTCTGATCCTGAATATGATTTTCGAAAAGTTAAATGTGATAGTGCTCTGTCCATTATGGAATCAGAATCGAAAGCTTTATATATACTTCTTAGCTGTGCATAGGATTTTTACAAAACTTGACTGTTCCAAGGGTATTAGAAACCTCAATAATAAATGTAGAGGAGCAGAAATATTAAACCAATTTGTTACTACCATAAAGCAATGTAAGTAGGGAACTCGTGTGTGTGTGTGTGTGTGTGTGTGTGTGTGTGTGTGAATAGCACCAAAGAAAGAATCAATATCACTAAACATCATTGATTGAAAAATTAAATAAAATATTAACAAAGGCTACAGCAGCTTTTTAAAAATATTGTACATGAGGATGAAACTGAAATTATAGCAGGAAGGAATAGTTGGTTTGCTACTAGGAAAGACCATATTAATAACATAGATCATATTAACAAAAATACAGAAATATATGATTTAATCTTTATATAAAAAGAATCATTCTGACAAAATATGCCACTCATTTTTTAAATGAATAACTGGACAATTCCTTATTGTATTAAAGAAGGTCCATGTAAAAACAAAAGTGAACATTATCTGTAATGTACAAGTACTAGAAGCCTTTTCACTAAGATCGGGGGAAAAATGATCCTTGCTTTCACCACTACTATTTGAATACTGTCCTTGAAATGCTAGCTATAGCAATAAGACATCAAAACCCCCTGAAATTAAAGGCAGAAATATAAAGAAAGAGGAAATAAAATAATCATTTTGGGGGGATATACGATACTTGGAGAAACCTTAGAGATTTACCTAAAACACTAATTGAAACTAAAAAGCAATAGCCAAGGTACAGGATATGAAATAAACTCACAGAATTAACCAGCTTTCTACACATGACAAACAGTACCCAGTAGGAAGAGACAGAAAAATGGCATTCTAAATATCTCTAGGATATACAAAATACCTGGTAGTCCATCTGATAAGACATATATAGGAATTTTATGAATATAACTGCAAAGCATTCCTTACAGAAATAAACACAGGCAATTAATTTAAAATATATTAATTGCTAATGATTCAGCAGTGTCATAATAGAGGCCCTCCCCTCAAGTAACATAGATTCTCAAGAGGGAACCCAGTACATATAGAGGAACACTGATCAGAAAGCAGGGGTTTGCTTTAGGACATGACAGGGAAGATGACTGAAAATCAATGAAAAAGATGAGGAAAATCAACTGACAACCCTTCTGGAAATGATAGTGTTTATTTGGCTATTCTCCCTAGAGATGGAGTTCAGAAATAGGGTGAGGAGAGAAGGAAGAGTAGAGGCACAGTACAAAGATGGACAGCGAGCAGCTTTGTAGCTCAGCACCTGGACTAGACATGGAGAACTCTTACCAACTATGAACTGAAGGGAGCCAGGGCAGAAGCCAAAGGTCCAGGACAGATGATGAGGCTGGAGATGCCTAGAATGGTATCAAGATGACTGGAAAGCAGTTACACTCTTAGGCATGCTCATTCCTTCTTTTATTTTTTTCATTATTTTCCTTTTGAATTTGAACATTTTGCTACCTGACATTGCATGGAGGCCACTGTCCTGGCAGAACTGCTCCGGAACTTGTCCAGTTCATAGAATAATGTACTTAGAGGCAAACCAAAACTTCATGGCCATCTAATCCAAACTCATTTGACAGAGAAGGAAACTGAGGCATGCAGAAGTTAAAAGATATTCCCAAGGTA
Organism: Trichosurus vulpecula; assembly: GCF_011100635.1. Classification (NCBI taxonomy): domain Eukaryota; kingdom Metazoa; phylum Chordata; class Mammalia; order Diprotodontia; family Phalangeridae; genus Trichosurus; species Trichosurus vulpecula. The sequence continues at coordinate 139,876,863 of NC_050578.1, forward strand.
TCACATAACATAGTAAGGATAGGAGCCAGAATTATGCAGACTCCCCAGATGAGTTGACGGTGGGAGCAGTGGTTAGTTCCCAAATCTCCTAGGCTCACCAGAATCTTTCCTAACTCCAGATCAGTTCAAACCCCAGGTATAAACTAAGTGATCTGTATGATATATTTTGTACTCTTCTCGGATTTCCTTGAAAGTCACTGAACACACTGGCTTTTTGGCAAATAGCTAGAAGACCCATGTGCCATTGATTTGGGATGCCTGTGCTCATCTTAGGGGTAAAAAGGGCAAAATTGCAGTTTTGTTTGGGTCAGACTTTACTAGTTTGCACTGTCTGTTGCGTTGACTTGGCTTCTTTCATGCAGGTGGCCAGGGCAGAGAAGGATGGAATTAGCATGTGTTTTTAGGAGTAGAAGCAGCCAACCATGTCTTGCCAAAAAAATATCATTCCATCCAGAATATAGTCTTCAGCAGGCAGGACAATTTATTGCCAAGTAATATATGACTTGATGACTGAATTTTGAATTTTTTAAATATAGAATGCTGTTTATATTTCCCTATTGGCAAGACATGAATGAGTTCCCACACATCTGTCCCCTTAACTGCTTTTGCCAGTGCAGTGGTGGTTGCATGCAAAAGTATTTTTTTCCGTTTTTTTTTTCTGTTCGTGCTACAGTGGGTTTTGAAACTCTGGGGCCCAGGCTTACCCAACCACTCCTTTGTGTCTTGAAATGACCAATGTATGTTCTTTTATTCCAGGCTAGAGGATGGAAAGAAGTCATTTGGGAATTTAGATCTGTCCTTCATTCAAGGACACAGAAACAGCTGCACTAAATGAGCTAAGGTGGGGGAAGAAGGGAAATTGGGAAAACCCCATTACCACATGCTTATCTGTCTGCTTATTGGCAGAATAGTCTTTGTGCTACTTATATCCTATTTACCTTGTAGTGACAAAGATTAAGAGATTAGTGGCTTTTGAGAAACTGGTCCATATACTAGGCACTTGTGATTTTATGGGGTAGGATAACACACATATGTCAATAAAAAATATATCAATACATTACAATGTGCCAAGCAGTGTGCTAAGTGGTGGAAATATAAAGAAATGCAAAAGATGTTCCCCACATTCCAGGAACTCAGCCTAGTAAGAGAAATAAATGGAAACAGCTACATACAAACAAGTTATACAAAGGATAAATTGGAAATAACCACCAAAAACAAGGTACTAGTATAAGGCAGATATCATAAGTACTGGTAAAAAGTGGGATTTTTATCTGAGGCTCGGAGAAGCCAGAGACAATAGTAACACAGATTGTCTTTAAGTGATATTTTTAGTGATCCTCCAGAGACTCAGAAGGCTTAGAAAACTTATTTGTCATCACAAACTTGGCACAACTTGAACCAAGGACTTCCTGACTCCAAGTTCATCTCACTTCCTACTGATTCTCATCCTGACTCTCCTTTCAAGATTTTAAGTTTTTATTCCTTTAGAGAAAAAAAAGAATTTTACAGTAGCCGTGTATTATCTAGTTCTGACTTGGAATAGGGTGAGCAATAATTGATGTCAGGCACTTGGAAAAGACCTGCTCTATTTCCTCCCCATTGGTTTGGAGGTGAACTCTATGGGCCAGTCTAGTGAAAACTCTGATAGATCCTATCTAGCTGAAAAGGCTTCTAGAATGTTATTCTGGATGATGAATAGACTGTTAGCCAGGGCTTAGCCTCATTCAGCTCTGAGAGGGGGCATAGAATTTCTTGAAGAATATTGACCAAGTCATATAGGGATTGAGATCTGCATCAATATAGGGAGTTCTAATACCAAGAAAATCAGAGATTTTTGAAGTATTGAAGCAAGTAATTAGGAAATAACCATATTTTCATGGAAAAGTAGTGTGTTTTGGTAGATAGAAGGCTGGCATTGAAGTTTGAAAGACCCAGGTTCAAATTCCATGGTCAGACCATTTATAATCTCTTGGAACCTCCATTTCTGCATTTATAGAATGAAGGAGTTCAATTAATTGGCCTCCAATGTCACTTCTTGGAATCTAGGTGGTACAGTGCTGGGCCTAGAGTAAGAAAGACTTCAGTTCAAATGTGTCCTCAGACACTTACTAGCTGTGTCATCTGGGCACGTCACAACCCTGTTTGCCTCAGTTTCCTCATCAGTAAAATGATCTGGAGAAGGAAATGGCAAACTGCTCCCATATCTTTGCCTAGAAAACCCCTAATGGGGTCATGAGTATTTGGATATGATTGAACAAAAAACAAGAAGGTCCCTTCCAGATCCAAATCTGTGATTCTATGAGCCTAAGACTTGTCTTCCATAAGGTAATGTTCCATGGAAGAGAGTGGGCATTTATTGATGAATAGAAAGAATGCATCTTTTGAATGAGGGGAAAATGTGTATTCATAAGCAAGAACAGCACATTCCTGAGCTGTTGATATTTTCCAAGGATAGGAAATATGTGAAAACATCTCAGTTCAAAGTTTTCTCTTCTGCCAAACACATTATGAGATACATGGAGCCAAGCAATTTGTAAGGCTCTTTGACACTTAGCAAAATATCTTCTTTGAAGGCTGCATCCTTTGATTTTTAAACTACTTCTTGAATCCTAAAGACATTTTGTTTGGGCCAAGGAAAATGTTTGTATTTCCATCTGAAACAGGGGACTCTTCACTGGACACTTCCTTCTCCTTCCTTCTGCCGCTCAGGGCTTGGAACCTGTACCAACTGTGGTCTAAAGATATTCTTCTCTTTAGGGAACTCTTTTAGAAGTCCAGTGGGAAGCCTTCCCTGAGATCACACTAGGGGAATTAATTTACTGAAGCTACTTCCTTCACTATAAATATGATTACTTAGACATCTAAAGGAGAGTTGAAGAAGAGCAGGACAAAATGCCAAAGTGTACAGAATTCTGGGTATGAAATGAGGAGGACTTCAATTCCAATCCTCCTTCTGATACTTAATAGCCCATAAAACAAGCAGTTAATCTAGCCTCTTGGAGACTCAGTTTTTTTATCTCTAAAATGGGGTTAATAAAAACACTTATCTTACAGCATTGTTGTGAAGATAGGAATGAAACAATGTGAAGTATTCCAAAAACTTTAATGAACTAGATAAACATCACTATCATCATCATTGTCATCACTGTCATTAACATCATCATTTTTAATATGTAGACACCTTACTCTATATTCTATTGCTTTTGTAATCAATGGGAAATTAAAAGAATAGGAGCTTGTATTCCCCAGACTTTTCAGGCAGCTAGGTGACTATGTATGTAATCTGCTTCCTAAGAAAAATGTATTTGCTTTTTATTTACTTGTATTTCCATAAAATTCACTGTTGATACACATGTGACTCATTCACTGAAAGATTTTGTAATGCTAAGAAAGCAGGAATATGATGTTCTGTGGACTACTTATTTTTTAAATTTTAAATTGTCATTTAAGTTTTTTTTTTTTGCTCCATTTCTTTGGTACCTTCACCTTCCTGACATAGCTTTCAGAACATTCCTAATTGCTTTTGCATTGTATCACCTCCAGCACAAAGTTCCTTGGTACATACTTAGTACATCGCAATCACACTCAGTGTTCATGGCTAGGTCATACTACTATAATAAATATGAAAAATAAAACCTTTCCAAGGGCATCTTCTCTGCTTTCTTTTTAAATGTAAAATTATTGATGCTGTTTCTGTTTATAAAACATCGATTTTCACATACATCCTTCCCCTACTTTCCTACCTAGTGAGTCCTCTTTTGTAGCAATGATATTTTAAAAGGGGAAAAAAACAGTTTAGCTCAGTCATCAGCACATCAAAAATATTTGAGAGAATCTGCACTTTCTACACAAAATTCTTTGGAATGAAGGGAGGCAGGTATATTTTCCCAAGTGTCCTCTAGGTTAAAGCTTTACTCATTATGGTAGCCAGCTCTCCTTTTCACTTAGTTATTCTTCTCTTTCACTTAATTGTTCTTAATTGTTACCAATCCGATAGGTGTGAAGTGGTACCTCAGAGTTGTTTACATTGTAGTTGTAGTCATTGATTTTACTACTTTCCTAACTTACTTCATATAACTTACTTCATCAGTTCATACAGATGAATATATATTTATCTCAGTATTTCCCAATTACTTGTAATTTTTAAAACAATCATGTAATCACTGTGAATTTTAAATTCCCTTTCCCTCCCATGTGGTGGCAAAGAATTAGAAATTGAAAGGATACCAATGTACTGGAGAACAGCTGAACAAGTTGCGGTAGATAATTGTGATGTAATACTTTTGTGCTATAAGAAATGACGAGCAGCATGGTTTCAGAAAATCTGGGGAGACTTATATGAACTCATGCAAAGTGAAGTGAGTAGAATCAGGAGAACACTATAGTGAAAGGGAAAAAATGCATGAATAATTGAGTGAATGAATGAATGAAAAAGGTGTTTATTGAGGGCCTACTTTGTGCCAAACACTACACTAGGCACTTAAGGGTAAACAGAAAAAATAAGAGAGTCCCTAGACTCAAAGAGCTTGTATTCTAATGTGCCTTCCCTCTGAGATTCCCTCCAATTAACTTGTGTATGTCTTGTTTGTACAGAGCTGTTGACACATTGTTTCATCCTTTGGATTGTGAGCTTCTTGAGGGCAGGGGCTATCTGGCTTGCTGACTTAACTAGACTTGGGGTACTTCTGAGGTTTGAAACAAAATTGGTCAGTGCTGCCATCTTCACACCTCTTGGAGCATGTTCAAATAATCCATAGGGTGGAAACTTTTGGCTTCCTTTTTTCCCCTCCCAGCATTTTTTTGATGACTGCTAACATGAACTTGGCTGTCACCATGAATGAACTAAGCAAGCAACTACACTCACTCTGCTAAGCTTTTATGATTTTCCAAGTCACATAATCCAACAGCTATGCTCTTCCTTTGGAACCAGATTCTGTTTTGCTGATGTTTGTGTTCGGAGAATGTCTTTCTCCTGAGGAACTGAGTATAAACCTTCTCTCTAATTTTACTGACAGAAAAAAGTATTACTTTGCTCTGTCACCAAGTATACGATTTCAGAAGGAAAAACTGTTAATTCAGTTCCTTGTCAATTGTTAAAATTCAAAACTTAGATCTCATGAATTAGATTGGATCTGGTTTTATATGACCATATTCATGTCTTCCTATTAGCGTGTGGGCTCCTTGAGAAAAGGAACTATCTTTGTTTTTGCTTGTACTTGTCTTCCTAGAACATAACACAGTGCCTGGCACATAATTGGTGTTTAATAAATACTTGGTGCCTGTCTACTTGTCTTTTTCTTATAACAGTTCAATTCAAAGTGTTTAATAAAAACCTACTATGTGCCAGATGCTGAGGCTACGAAGATAAAAATAAAATAGTCTCTACCTTCAAGTAACTAACATTCTGCTGTCGCCCATGTCTGTAACTGGGAAGCTAGGTGGTACAGTGGGTAGAGCACTGGAGTTAGGAAGACCTTATCTTGGACACCTGCTAGCTGGGTCACCCTGGATAAGTCAATTAATCCTGTTTGCCTTGGTTTCCTCATCTATAAAATGAGGGAAGGAAATGGGAGACTACTCTAGTATCTTTGCCATGAAAACCCTAAGAAAAAGAGTTGGATATGACTTAAAATGACTAAGCAACTCTCTTACAACATTTGCAATTTTAAATTTTGGGAGGCAGCTAGGTGGTTCAGTGGATAGTTCCCTGTGCCTGGAGGCAGGGAGACTCATTTTCTTGAGTTCAAATCTGGCCTCTGACACTTTCTAGCTCTGTAACTTTGGGCAAACCATTTAACCCTTTTTGCTTCATCTATAAAATGAGCTGGAGAAGAAATTGGCAAACCAGTCCATTATCTTTGCCAAGAAAACCCCAAACAGGGTCATGAAGAGTCAGACATGACTGAAAAACAACTCAACAAGAACAATAACATATATGGAATCCTCTCCCTCCTCATCTCTGCCTCTTGGCTTCCCAGGCTGCATTCAGACCCAGCTGAAGTTATGCCTTCCATAGGAAGCCTTTCCCATGCCCTCTTAATTCTAGAGCCTTCTTTCTTGTGATTTTTTTTCCAATTGATTCTGTCTATAACTTGTTTATGCATAGTCTTTGCATGCTTTCTCCCCATTAGACTGTGAGCTCCCCAAGAGCAGAGGGACTGTCTTTTACCTTTCTTCATATCCCTATATCCTAATGTAGTTCCTCATGCTAGGTGGTAATTTTTTTGACTGACCACAAACAATAAGAATAAGAATAAATAACATTTATTTAACACTTACTATGTGCCAGGCACTATGTTAAGTGCTTTGCAATCATTATCTCATTTAATCCTCACAGCAACCCTGGGAATAGGTGCTTTTATCCCCATTATACAGATGAACAGAAGGATTGGAGTAAGGATCCTATTAATACTTGGAGCAATCAGCAAAGGTTTCCTTTAGGAGGTAGCATTGGAATTGTGTCTCAAATGGAGCTTGGGATGCAAGTGGTGTAGGTGTTTTGAAAGCCTTGTTTCATTGTGTACACACAGAAGCAGCTTAGGGTAAAATCACAGAATTATAGAGTGGAAGAGGTAGAAAAGGTCTATCCAGTACCTGAATAAAAATTTCTTCCACACTTTGCAAGTGGTCCTTCAACCTTTCCTTAAAATCTTTCAAAAGGAGCATCCATTCTCTCCTGAAGCAGCCTTTTCCACTTTTGGAAAGCTCTGTTTTGAGGATTGTTTCCCCCAGCCTCAAACTTAAATTTCCTTTTTTATAACTTCCATCCTTTATTTCCTTGTTTTACCCTCTGGAGCCAAACACACTCCCTTTTCCACAGGAAAGCCAGTCAGTACTGAAGAGCAGCTACCATGCCCCTTTTGCCACCTCCCCTATTCTTGACTTCTCCGGGTTAAATATATCAAATTATTTCAACCTCATATGGCCCTGCACCATTCTGATTGCCTTCCTATGAGAGCTTTCTACTTTCCTTCCCAAAATATGGCACTCTGAATTAAATCCTGCCCTTAGGATGTGATTATATCATGGCAAAGTAGAGTGAGATGCTGACTAAACTAATTCTAAACACTCTATCTCTCTTGATGCATCATAAAGGTTTCATGAGTTTTCTAGGTTGTTATAGCATATTTTTGAATATTGGGGTTGATTGGACCCAAGTATAAGAATTTTCCCTTTTCCCTATTAAGTTCCATCTAATTTAATTAATCTCCATGTTGTAACTTTGAGTCTTTTGTGTATTGACTCATTCCTTCAATATGCTAGATAGCCTGGTTAGCTCTATGCTGTTGGTCGATTTGATAAATGTTCTCTCTATGCCTTTGTCCTCATCATTGCTCAAAATGTAGGAAAGACACCCATCAAAGAAAGATCAAGGGAGCCCTCCAGCAGAAATTGCCTTCCAAGCTGCAATTAATCCATTGATGGCTTATATTGGATCTGGACATTCAGCTAGTTTGAAATCTGCACAATTATCTAGTCTAATTAATATATATCTTTTTATCTTGTCTGCAATGGACATGTTAGGAATTTTTGTTGAATATTTTTATTAAAACAAAGGTAACTATCTGCAACATGCTATTGATCCTTTACCCTTGGTCCTTCTAATTAAAAAAAAATCAACTTAACTCTTTCTTGAGCTGATCCTTCCTACTTATCCATGTCAGCCCTCTTGATTAAGTGTCCCAACTCCACTTTTCCCTATTCTTCCATTATGTCTTCTGAGGGCCAATCTTTTATTAACAAACTACCCTTTGTATTAGAACTTTGCTCTCCTTAGAAATCATTATGTATATGTATACACACATATTATATATAACATATATTATACATATATATTCTCTTCTAGCTTCAAAATCCATGATCTTCTAATCTTACATCATCCTCTTCCTACACACACACACACACACACACACACACAAGTCCTTTTCTTTTGGATAAGGTAGAAATGGAAGGTGGAGGCAGGGGTTGGGGGTGGAGATAGGAATGGGCATAGAGTAGCTCATAATTATATCAGTGGTGGAGACCTCATCATACAATCTGAAGAGAAAGTGGTATAAGTGGTTGTCACTCAGATACTAAGTAGATGAGCTCAGATTTGTAACCAGTCCCTCTGTCTGATTAGTCACTGTATTGGTACTTAAGGTGGGACTTTCTTACTACTTTAGGATGCTAAATTAATTAAGTGTCTTTGATTGAGTCTTACTAGATGCAAAGCCCCAGGCTGGTTAAGAAACTAGTTCAGTAGTTTGAGAGAGGCGGAAAGTCCTCAGGGCCCTAAAAGCAGTTGCTAAAACCAGAGCCAATGATAGGTGCCTAAGTTCTGGTCTCTCAGATGACATTCGATGATGTCTCAAGACTGTATAAAAAGCGAGAACAGAGTTGTTTGCTCGGGGTTCTGAGCCACTGGAGGAGTGGCCGGTGACTCTGGGCCAGCCCTTGTTAAGAGCTCCCCAGCTTGTGAACTCAGATGTTGATGGTTTCTTGGTAGCTATGAACTGTGATCTGGTCTTTTTGTATAGTGTATGTTTGTAACCTGTTTGTATTTGCTCTGAAATTCAGGGTGCTGGCTTTTCCTCCTGAACTAAGTGAGTTTATATTTGTATATTGGATTAAAGTAAGACTGTTAACCCCTTAATGTTATTTTACTTAGTAAAGCAGATCAAAAGATCCTGTGCTGACAGCGTTCTTGTTGTTGGGCTTGTGTTGGTCTTTCACTCCCCCAACAGCTGCTAGCCAAATTATTGATACAGTCAGTAATCCTTTAATCCACAACATTTGTGTAGGGAGTTTTTTTAACTGTTATTTTCCAATTATACTGTCATACCTTTGAAATTTTCACGACCTTGCAAGTTTCATGACACTGTCATTGTGTCTTCCTGTCATTTTTCCATTATACTGTCATTCCAACATCTTTATGGCATGTTCACCTAGATCCTTAGGTGGGAATAACTGAGGCACTTTTACCAAGCAGTGACATAAATGATATAAACTTTCCCTACTCATTGATCTGTTTTTTTTTTGCTAGGTCATGTCATTTTCTTCATGGCTGGCTTTCACTGGACAGATGGCTCCCTGTACAGGCAGTCTCAATAATAACTCTTCTAGCTCTAACAGTATCTTTCATCCAAGCATCTTGAGGTGTTTCAGAAGCTGATTTTGTTGTCAGCATCACCTGGTCATCAGCACCCACTTCCTGAAAACTCTTTGGATTCTGGCATTTTAACCTCATACGCAAAGGCCAAATCAGCAGAACTCTTCACAGAATGGTGAATTCAAATTCACAAGTCTGAGAGATAGAAGCAACCTCAGCACCCACCTAGTCCAACCTATACATGAAAGGAATCTCCACTAGAATGTACCCAACTAAGAGTCATCCAAATCTCTCTATGAAGACCTCCAAAGAGAGGGAACCCACCATCTCTCAAGACAGCCCATTCCCCTTTTAAAGAGCTCTAAAGTTAGGAAGATTTTCCTGACTTCAGTTCTAAAGTTGTCTCTTTGCAACTTTCACTGAATCGATCAATCAACCAATCAGGATTTAGAAATATCATTTAAAAGCCAAGCACTGGGCCAAAGGATAGGAAGATAAGCACAAGAAATGGAACTTCTTTTTAGCAAGGTGCTTACATTCTAATGGGGCCATGACAACAGCACCTATAATACATATACACACACACAGAAACACAAACTGTGTTTATATATATTCATATACACACTTATTTATTATATATTATATATATTATACATTACATAGCATATATAGGTTATATGTATTATATGTTATACACATATGTATATTCATATATAAATATAAAGAGAATGAGTATAAATAAGTAGAAAATAGTTAAGTTCAAGGTCATTTGAAAGGAAAGGCTGTTGAGGGGTTCCATAAAAGGCTTTGTATATGAAAGGTGGTACATTTTGAAGAAAGTGGCATCTTCAGAGAAGAATCCTTTGAGAGGGAAGTAAGGAGGGAGCACATTCCCATGTACGTGGCAATGCCAGACAGAATCATAAAGATACAGTGTTACAGTGAGGAACAAGGAGAAGGCTATTTTGTTTAGGTTGCAGAGTGCGCAGAGAGGAATAATATTGAACGAGTAGGGAATAATATTGGCGCAAGATTGTGAAAGGTTGTAAATGCTAAACAAATTCTGGAAGCAATGGACAGTCATTGAAGTTCATTGTAGGGTACAAACATAGCCAGATCTGTTCTTTAAAAAATAGCTTAATAGTTTTATTTCAACTAACCAGTATTTTAAAGTAATATTTCCCTTCCGGTACCTTCCTGACTTGATTGACTAAATTGAAAAGAAACAAACAAAAAGCTTGAGTTAAGTTGGTAGCTCTAAAGGGTGAGAGGAGTCAAATGTTGTTTATCCACCATTTTCAGGGAAGACTAATGACGTCACAATGAGATGGTTGGTGTCTTGACTGGCATGTAAATTGAATTTAAGTGAGGCAAGGTTGCACAAAGTCATAAGCCTCACTGTCTCTTCCTGAGACATTGAAATCCAGTAGCAGGAATAAAGTGAAGATTACTGGCAATGTTCCAGGATGCAATGGATGACTTAGACATCTCTTCCGCCTGACCAAGCTCTAAGATTGTTATCTAGAATGGACCTACAATATTGTCTAGTCCAAATGTGTCGTTTTACAGAAGAGGAATTTTGGCCCAGGGTTGTAGTGTCTTCCTCCCTGTCACATAGGTAGTAAGTTGCAAAACTGAGATTTGAACTCAAATCTTATAAATCCAAGTTCAATGGTCTTTCCCCCTGGAGAAAGTAGCTCCTGGCCAAGAGCTGGTTTGGCTTCCCCAGATCAATACCTATCACCAGACCATGGGAAATTGCTTGATACTTTACCCCAGGGTGGAGAAAACACTCTCAATGTCAAACACTACCTGGGCCAGACTGAGCTTGGGTTGGTTCCCTTTCAATGTGAGCCTTTGCCTAGACTCTATTTCAGTCATACACACGCGCGCGCGCGCGCGCGCACACACACACACACACACACACAGAAAGAGAGAGAGAGATCCCTTTGCTCAGTCTAAGTCTGGGTCAAGCAGATTCCCAGCACTGGTGAATCTGACATTCATAATAGACTGGATAGGGACTTGGACAAAGCAGCAGCAATCACTTAGGACCATCTAGAAATGACTAACATCACTCTATCTCTGTGTTTTCTTCAACAAAGTCTATGCCAACAAGCCAACTGTGAGTATTCTCCATTGTGTCAGACCACGGAAATCCTTTGAACCCAGAGCCAACACAGATGTTGTAGAGAAGATTCTGTCATTGGGTAGGACTATAAGGATACTAAAATCCCTAAGATTCTATCATATTAGTCCATGAATAAGAAAATTGTGAAGAAAGATTTTATTTCAGCCTCACATCATTCTTTATCTTTCCATTAAGTTCACTGGACCTACTCCCATCACCTAAAAAGGACTTTCAGTTCGTTAGGGTAGCCTTTGCTAGGAGGGAGCCTCAGATTCTCATCCCTTTTATGACAAACCAACCCTTCTAACATATATATGATTATGACAAACCTTACCAGTTGCCCAGTCCTTTGGGCAAACCACATTACCCCATGGTCCTAGACCAAGAAGTTCATTTAAGAGCAGCTCAAAGTTTCTTCTGTTTCTATTTACAGGATCTGTATGCCACTTGCATATTTTTTAAAAAGGCATTCTATTTATGGTGTTTATTTTTATCATTCTATATGTGGTTGTGTGACTCATGTTCATAGTTTATAGAGAATATGGTTTTCATTAGTGACAATGCAAAGCTAATTAGTGGCAGGCTGGACCGAGGCTGGCTTTTCATATTTATACAGTGATATGTAGTCTTCCTGAAAGTTATAATTTTTAGGTGCATTGTTTACTAGGCCATGGGTGTGTTTTGTCATATGTTGAAAGATCACACCAACTATAAAAATAAGCTGGTGAATAAGAAGCCAGGGATATGGTAGACATTTGCAGGAGTGTTCTAGGCCAGGATGCTCATTAGTGGGAAGTTCTTTGTACATTTTAATTGTTTACAGCTGGTTCTACACATACTGGGAGAAAATGGACTATAAGAGGAATTATAAGACCTCTGATGTAATAATATATTGTTTCACATCTAACCCTCATTTCCCCATCATTATGTATATATCATTTTTTAAAAAAATGCTACTGATCATTAAAACATTGATTTAGAGCTAGAAAGTATTTTAAAGGCCCTCTAGTATGAACCCCTCATTGTACAGATGAAGAAACTGAGGCTCATACATGTTGAATAGCTTGCCTAGATGACAGAACTGTAAGTTTCAGAGGCAATATTTCAACCCAATTCTCCTTTTTACAAATCCATCACTCTAACCATAAAGTCACACTGCTAGACTTTGAATCTGAAAGATATTTAGTCCTCTAGTTAATGTGAAGTTTTTTTTTTATTTTCTTATTTTATTTCATTTAATGCTAGATCTCCCTATATCACCTAGACTAGAAGTTCAGTGGCCAATCCGGAGTCTGAACCCAGTGGTGATCAACATAGAACTTTTGACCTGTTTCACGTCTGACCAGGGCCAATGTTCCCTTCCTTAGGTATCCTGGTACCCTCTTCTCTCAATTTGCAAAGCATATTCACACTGATGAGATATGAGAGCCATTGGACTATGAGAATCTCCATTTGCCTCTCCTTCTGAGAGTATTGGCTGTTGGGCTTCTAAACAAGTCAGAATGGGGTGCATATAAAAATTATTCTTTAGTCCAGTCCAGTGCCACCCAATTTAGACCAAATCAACAAACATTTACTATGAATCTACTCTGAGCTAAATGCTGTAGCAGGTGCTGGAGACACAGAGATAACACAGTAAATAGTTCCTACTCCAAGGAGTTTATAACCTACTAGGAGGCTACAACATATAAGCACTGCCAACATTTTTTGTGACCCTGTATTTCTATTTTGTAGAAGCCATTTGAGACTAAGTCCAGTATGACATTAAATAAATATTATATAATGCAGAGGCAATCTTACTAGCATCACAATAATAAAATAAGGGATCATAATCCAAAGGAGATCCTTCTTTAATTTGAACTCTACACTATGTCTCTCCTGTCATGGAAGGATTGATTCACATGACTACCAAGGTAGAGGACTAGAAACTTTCTCCAATATTTTTGAACTCTCAAACCTTTCCAAAGTAGGAATTATATACTAGAGATAAAACATTTTCAGCTCTTTCCATGGTCTACAACAATAAAACTTAAACAAAGAAAATATTCTATGAACGAACAGCAAAGGCCAATAATTTTTAACCCCTATATTGAATTTATGCAGCCCCTCCTTCCTTACCACCCATCATATTCCCTGTAGCAATGTTATACAAGCTGACCCATGGGCCTGCAACAAAACCTAACCCAACACTCTGATTCCTCCTCCTCTCTTGAAGTGTGATGGTGATCCAAACTCCAAACTCAGAAATTTGTTCAGGCTGCAATCTAAGTGTGGCATCATTCTGTGTCACTAAGTCAGAGAACTAGAAAACAGAGAAAATTAGGGTCAAAGTATATGGGGAGGAGGGGCTATGTGGCAATCAAACCCAAGTGAAAAAAACAGAATGTAACTGAGGCTAATATTGTTCCCCCAGTAAATCACTTGAAGTAAACACAGGGGCTGGTAAACTGAATTACTCTGCATTGGAGGAGGATGAAATGCTTTGAGATCAAGCCCCCAGGGAAACTTTTATCAAAAGGGATAGAGTCAGAAGATGATCAATAGATGAGAATAAGGAAAAACATTGCTATTACCAAAAGTCTCAAGGGTATGGCAGAAGTCAAAGATCTTGAAAATAAGTAGATAAATCAATAGGAAAGATATTAATAATAGAAGGAAGTGTGCCCGATAGGTTCAGTAAAATTGCAGGCATCACGAATAAGTATTTCAAGAAAAGTCAAAATGATTCAAAACCTGATGAAACAGAAGATCTGTGGATTTCTAAGAGACCTTGAAATCACAGCACAATATTCCTGAATGTTTTAAATAAGAAATATGAGAACAGAACAGCCTGAATAGTAGAAATAATTGGTAGTATGGGGAAAAAAACCAAACAAAAACAAAACGTTGAATCCACAGTAGGAAATCTCATTAAAAAAAGAAAATAACTGGGAAAGTAAATTCATAGGCATAAAAAACAATCTAGAAGAAGAGAAGAAAAAAGAATGACATTAAAAAAAAGAAGGACCATGGTTTTACCCTTCAAATTGTATCTGTGACTTTTGAAAGAGAAAAAAAGTACCTGGCATCTTTTCTTCTCTAGTCTTTTCGCCTCACTCTCCACCCACTAACTTGTATATATTTGATATAAAAAGTTATTGGGGTTTAACATGTTTACTTTTCTGAATTTGTATCAAAGGCTACAGCCTTTTAAAAATATCCTGGAGAAGCATAAAGAGCTTGCCTATACTCTGTAACACTCATAAGGTTATTCTCCTACCTAGCCAAGGGCTAACTAATCATGTGCTTGCTTACTATCTCTCCCTGTGGATCATTCTTTCTCTGTGGATTTCTTAATGGGATAGCATTCTTTTATTTTTTTCCCAGAATATAATCCTTTTTAGATGGCCCTAAAGTGCTAACAATGAGTGCAGAGTACTACTTATACACATTCCTTAATTGAATGTTTATTCTATTTAATATAATTATATATTTGGAAAAAAAGTTATAATGTATAGAACTGCTGCTTTACAGGTATTATAGGGAAGGACAATGGGAGATTATGAACATTAATGCCTTATAAAGAAATGAGAAGAGGGGGCAGAGCCAAGATGGTGGCTGGAAAGCAGGGACTAGCGTGAGCTCCCCGCCGAGTCCCTCCAAAAACCTATGAAAATGGCTCTGAACCAATTCTAGAACTGCAGAACCCACAAAACAGCAGAGGGAAGCAGGGCTCCAGCCCCGGACAGCCTGGATGGTCTCTGGGTGAGGTCTATCCCTCACAGAGCTGGGAGAAGAGCAGAGCAGAGCCCAGCATGAGTGGCGCTGACCAACCAGACCAGGAGCATGCCCTAGCACCCTGAATCAGTAAGCTGCAGCAGTTACCAGACTTCTCAACCCACAACCACCAAATACAGTGGAGAAGGTTAGTGGGAAAAGCTGCAGGAATGGAAGGAGTTCGAGGTTTGGCCACTGCCCCCGGGGCAGTGGAGGTGGGGCAGCTACAGAAGTACAGCTGCGGTTACTTTCAACCCCAGGCCCACCTAATGGGAGGAATTAAGTGGTGGATCAGAGCAGGAGTGAAGAGCCTGCTGAAGATCTAAGTCCAGTCCAGGTTGGGGGTTCTTGGGGAAGGAGGAGTGCTGGTGTGACAGAGCTGGTGCATCCCCCCAGGTGTGGAACATAGTTCCCTAAACTCTACAAGCAGTCATACCCCACTGAAAAACTCAAGGGTCAAGTTAGTTGGCTGGGAATATGGCCAGGCAGCAAAAACGCACCCAGATTCAGTCTCAGACTTTGGATTCTTTCTTTGGTGACAAAGAAGACCAAAACATACAGCCAGAAGAAGTCAACAAAGTCAACGAGCCTACAACAAAAGCCTCCAAGAAAAACACGAACTGGTCCCAGGCCATGGAACAGCTCAAAAAGGATTTGGAAAAGCAAGTTAGAGAAGTAGAGGAAAAATTGGGAAGAGAAATGAGAAAGATGCAAGAAAACCATGAAAAACAAGTCAATGACTGGCTAAAGGAGACCCAAAAAATACTGAAAAATATAGTAAAGAAAACAACACCTTAAAAAATAGATTAACTCAAATGGCAAAAGAGTTCCAAAAAGCCAGTGAGGAGAAGAATGCCTTGAAAGGCAGAATTAGTCAAAAGGAAAAGGAGGTCCAAAAGACCACTGAAGAAAATACTACCTTAAAATTAGATTGGAGCAAGTGGTAGCTAGCGACTTGATGAGAAATCAAGATATTATAAAACAGAACCAAAGGAATGAAAAAAATGGAAGACAATGTGAAATATCTCATTGGAAAAACCACTGACCTGGAAAATAGATCCAGGAGAGATAATTTAAAAATTATTGGTCTACCTGAAAGCCATGATCAAAAAAAGAGCCTAGATATCATCTTTCAAGAACATATCAAGGAAAACTGCCCTGATATTCTAGAGCTACAGGACAAAATAGAAATTGAAAGAACCCATCAATCACCTCCTCAAATAAATCCCAAAAAGAAATCTCCTAGGAATATTGTCGCCAAATTTCAGAGCTCCCAGATCAAGGACAAAATACTGCAAGCAGTCAGAAAGAAACAATTTGAGTATTGTGGAAACACAATCAGAATAACCCAAGATCTATCAGCTTCTAAATTAAGAGATCGAAGAGCTTGGAATACAATATTCCAGAGGTCAATGGAGCTAGGATTAAAACCAAGAATCACCTACCCAGAAAAACTGAGTATCATGCTCCAAGGCAAAATATGGATTTTCAATAAAATAGAGGACTTTCAAGCTTTCTCAGTGAAAAGACCAGAACTGAATAGAAAATTTGACTTTCAAACACAAGAATCAAGAGAAGCATGAAAAGGTAATCAAGAAAAAGAAATTGCAAGGGACTTACTAAAGCTGAACTGTTTTGTTTACATTCCTACATGGAAAGATGATGTGTATGATTCATGAGACCTCAGTATTAGGGTAGCTGAAGGGAATATATATATATATATATATATATATATATGAATGTGTATGTATGTATATATGTATGTGGATATATATATATATATATATATATATATATATATAGAGAGAGAGAGAGAGAGAGAGAGAGAGAGAGAGGGCACAGGGTGAGTTGAAGATGAAGGGAAGATATGTAAAAGAAATAAAATCAAATTAAGGGATGAGAGAGGAATATATTGAGAGGGGGAGATAGGGAGAGATAGAATGGGGTGGATTATGTCGCATAAAGGTGGCAAGAGGAAGCAGTTCTGTGGAGGCGGGGAGAGGGCAGGTGAAGGGGGAATGAATGAATCTTCCTCTCATCAGATTTGGCCTGAGGAGGGAATACCATACGTACTCAATAGGGTATCTTATCCCACAGGAAAGAAGAGGGAAGAAGATAAAAAAGGGGGGGATGATGGAGGGGAGGGCAGATGGGGGTGGAGGTAATAAAAAACAAACACTTTTGAAAGGGGACAGGGTCAAGGGAGAAAATTCAATAAAGGGGGATGGGTTGGGAAGGAGCAAAATATAGTTAGTCTTTGACAACATGAGTGTTGTGGAAGGGTTATACATAATGATACACATGTGGCCTATGTTGAACTGCTTGACTTCTTAGGGAGGGTGGGTGGGAAGGGAAGAGGGGAGAGAATTTGGAACTCAAACTTTTAAAAACGGATGTTCAAAAACAAAAAAATAATTGCATGCAACTAGAAAATAAGATACACAGGCAATGGGGTGTAGAAATTTATCTTGGTCTACAAGAAAGGAAGGGAAAAGGGGATGGGAGAGGAGTGTGGTGACAGAAGGGAGGGCTGTCTGGGAAACAGGGCAACCAGAATATATGCCATCTTGGAGTGGGGGGAGGGTAGAAATGGGGAGAAAATTTAGAAAATATAATATCTTGATTTCTCATAAAGTCCCTAGCTTCCACTTGCTCTGATCTAATTTTTAAGGTAGTATTTTCTTCAGTGGTCTTTTGGACCTCCTTTTCCATTTGACTAATTCTGCCTTTCAAGACATTCTTCTCCTCATTGGATTTTTGGAGCTCTTTTCACATTTGGGTTAGTCTATTCTTTAAGGTGTTATTTTCTTCAGTATTTTGGGGGTCTCCTTTAGCAAGTCATTGACTTGTTTTTTATGGTTTTCTCACATCACTCTCATTTCTCTTGCCATTTTTTCCTCTACTTCTTTTATTTGCTTTTCCAAATCCTTTTTGAGCTCTTCCCATGGCCTTAGCCCAATTCATATTTTTCTTGGAGGCTTTTGATGTAGGCTCTTTGACTTTGTTGACTTCTTCTGGCTGTATGTTTTGATCTTGTTTGTTACCAAAAAAAGAATCTAGAGTTTGAGTTTGAGGCTGAATTTGAGTCTGAGTTCATTTTTGCTGCCTGTTCATGTTCCCAGCCAAGTACTTAACCTTTGAGCTTTTTTGTCCGGGTATGACTGCTTTTAGAGTACAGAGTACTTTGTCCCAAGCTTTAGGGTCCTAGTGCTGCTGTTTTCAGAACTAGTACTCCTCCATCGTCACCACAAGCTCTGTTACAGAAGTGTTCCTCCTCCCCCAAGAACCACCAATCAGGACATCAATCCAGATCCAAACAGGGCACAGCAAGAGAAAAAGTGTCTCTGTGCCCACAAAGCACTCCTTGCACTCCAACTCTGATCTGCTGCTAGATTCCTTCCACTGTGCGAGCCAGGGACTCAGGAAGCAGCTGATGCTGGAGCTCTGGAAGCAGCCTCAGGAGCTTCCTCCTGCTCCCACCAACACCCCCGCACCACCTCTGCCAACCCCAGGGCTGGTGGCTGGATGGCCATAAACTCCATCCTGCAGTTTCCCACTAACCTGCTCTTTGGTGTTTGTGGGTTGAGAAGTCTGGTAATTGCCACGGCCCAATGATTCATGGCCCTAAGATCTGTTCCAGCTGGCTGACTCTAGGTCTGGTCTGTCCTGGTGCAGCACATGCCAGGCTGTGCTCCACTCCCAGCACCATGTGATAGACCTTTCCCAGCAACCATCCAGGCTCTTCTGGGCTGGAGACCTGTTTCCCTCTGGTATTTTGTGGGTTCTGCAGCTCTAGAATTTGTTCAGAGCCATTTTTACAGGTGTTTGGAGGGATTTGGGGGAGAGCTTAAGCAAGTCCCTGCTTTCCAGCTGCCATCTTGGCTCTGCCCCCATTCCGGGTGAATTTAAGGACAAAAATTGAAGGAGGATAACAAAAAGAAGAAAAATGGAAAAGATCTGCAAAGATTTTTTTTAAACTTCTAACAACCTCACACACAGCAGAATGACTACACTTGTATTGTAACATCACAGTCTCAGATATGCTTTTGGAGGAGATAGAAACGACAGTAAAGAAAACAAGGCCTGGATAAGCAATTGAATTGAACCAAGTGTATATATGGAAACAAATCTGTGCTTGAGGTCACAGATAATAAGTGTTTAGGGGTATATTCACAATGAATATGAGAAAAAAAGAATATATCTAAGACATGGAATCAATTTCAAGTCTTATGAATGCCACAGAAAGTCAACTAAAGAAACATCCACAATTTTTAACCTGGATATTTTGTCATTTGTGTAAAAATTTAAAAGAAGCCAACTGCATATGGATCAGAGGCAGTGCCTATAAGAATATTAGTAGAGAAGCTACAAGCTTTAAAAAGCAATATTTGACAGGAGATCACATGTTTAATATTCCACAATTAACTGTAAGGTATAGAGAACACAAGATCATGTTTATTTTTTAAAAAGCATTTGATTTTATAGGGAAAGACATGACCTTAAAGAATCTCTTTAAACAAGGTGCCTCCCATCCATATATCAAAATCACTTCAAGATCCTTGAAAGTTTTCTCACAGAGATTGCAATGGACAACCCTTTGATTACAAACATCAGAGAAGCCATAAAACTCTTGTCAAATTAGTTTTCAATGGTGATGTTAACTGTTTTCCTAATGTTGAACTATCTATGCATTCTTGGTATAAATACAATTTGGTCAAAGTTTTTAGGTGTATTGTTGCAGCATGTTAAGTAAGATTTTATTTTAGTTTATATACCAATATTCAATATCAATATTTGATATTTTGTATCTTCAATGAAAAAGTGAGTGTCAGGATGATAGTGATAATTTGAAAAGAAGAAGGAGACAGAAGAAATGAGAGGGGCAAAAGACTGGTATACACCGCAGAAGCTTCATACCTATGTATCTTGAACATATACTTTAAGAAAAAAAGTTTGAGCATTGGAAATGGTGAGAACTGCATAACATCACAAAACACAAGACTGAAGATATTTTAATAGAAAAGAAATGACTTACTACTAACTACATTGATCCCGTTAATCAACTGCTTTAGAATAGCCAGATCATTGATTTGTTAGGGATAAAATCAAAATTAGTACAAATCTAGAAGAAATACAAATGAGAAAAAGTATGGTATGTAATTGCCTGTTACAGTGAATTGTTGATAATGTAAAATGGATGATGGGTAGAAGAAATGATGTTTCTTACTCCCTTTGCCCACCCCCACCCCCACACAGGTTTTTTCAAGGAGAACCTATATGTTATTCTTTAATTTAACTGCAACTTTTTTTGATTCTGTTTATACTGTGAGGGACAAGATTCATATCTTTCTTTTCTCCCGTAATATGCCCATTTGCTGGTTATTAGACAAGGATCTCCTAAAGTACCAACAGTCAAGTTAAAATTTAAAAGTGTACTAAAAACTGGGTATCTTGGCACCAATTTCCCCATTACTACGTCACATTACAGCATAAATAGAAGGGGCAGCATAAGATAAAGTGGTGCTTTTACATTTTTGTCTTTGTTTTGTTGTTGTCATGGTTTTATGTCAACAATCTATCACAAATTGCTTAACCTCATTAATTGTTAGAGCATGGTAATATTCCATTACACTTGTATACCACAATTTATTTTCTAGTTGTTAATCATTGGGTATGTACTGTATGTTGGTTGTTTTCTAATTTGAGTTTGTTTTATTTGTTTTCTCTTGTTTTATTTTACTGTCACAGATAGTGCTGCTATAAATATTTTTGTGCAGAAGTGCTTTTTTTTCCTTTCTGTCACTTACCCTCTTAGACAGTGAAAGTCAAATTGGCATATCTGGATTGAAGAGTATTAACATTTGAAATATTTTATTATATAATTCTGTATAACTTTCCAAAATGGTTAAAATAATTCACAGATTCTCCAGCTGTGAATTTAATGCCTGTTTTCCTACAGGTCTGTCAGAATTGAATTTTGTCATCTGTTACCGTCTTTGCCAATTTGATGTGCCAAGTTTTAAGCAGATGTATTTCAGAGTTAGTTTAAGTACTGTTACTTTGATGATTAATGGCTCTGAACTCTTCTACAAATAATTATTGATAATGTATATTTTTTTTTAAAAATCACATAAAGTATGTTTTATTATTTTTGATGGCATCTATCAGTGCATGGCTCTGATTATATATTAGTTTCAATATGAAATAGAATTTGAATGTCAGCGTTTTGTTAGAGATATTAGGGTAAAGATTTTTTCTGATCTATTTATTTTGTTTTTACTCTTGCTGTATTGCTTTCATTTGTGCAAAGTAATATATTACATAATTATAATCATCTATTTTGTCTTTTATGATTTCTTCCATATTTCAGCTGGTTAAAAGGTCCACATCCCCATAGCCATTTTTATAAGCACACAACAAACATTTTCACCATCAAAAAGTGAAATGACCTCATCCAAACTCTAAGATCACAGTTATAGGTTTGCTCACTGAGGCAGAAGAATTCTTACATTGGAAAACATTGATGAGAAAAAGTAGTTGGATTAGATCAAGTGACTATAGAAGACATCTTTGCAAGAGATGGCACAGTTGTATGTTTTGAAGGATAATATATGAAGGTATCTAAAGGAAAGGAATTGGAAAGAGCAGAAGATAGCAAAGAGTTTATTACTTCCTACCCTACCCCCATCCCTACCACCAATAAAAAGCAATCAAGAAAACCATAGCAACACCTGGCCTACTTTTCCAACCATGAGAAATGTCAATTAACCTCTCAAGTGTTCTAGGAAACTCTAAGCTTATATATTGCAGAGAATTCATATAAGTCCATTCCCTTTCCTGTATTTTTTGAGAATAATCTATATACACATTCAGGGCATCTTCAAGGAAGAAACAGTAGGGAACATGCAGTCTTTTTTATTCCAAAGTAGCCACCATCTTTACCATCATACAGTAAATGGAAAGATATCAAGAATGCAGTATTCTACTGTATGTAAAGCAAGCTGATTGTTTTTTCAAGGCCAATGATCACAGCATCGTCCCATGGAGCCACCAAAGGGATTATCCTGAAATGTAGGTCTTATTATGTCACTCCCCTATTCCATAAACTCTAGTCATTCCCTATTACCTATAGAATCAAATATATGAATTTTTCCTGTTGGCTTTTAATGCCCTTTAACAACCTGCCCTATCTTACCTTACCAGCCTTTTACACATTGCTATCTTGTATATAACTATATGTCTTCTCCATCAGAATGTAAGATCTTTGAGGGAAGGGGATGTTTTATTTTTCTTTGTATCCCCAGTGATTCCACAGTGTCAAGCACATGGCCTGGCATGTGGGAGGCACTCAGTAAATGCTTGCTGATTGATTCATTCATACACCCACACCCACACACACCTATCCCCTCCCCCCCAACACACACAGAATTGGCCTTCTTACTGTTCCAAATATGGCACTCTCTGATCTACCAGACTCTATGTCCTTGCCGTAGCTATTTCCCTATGCCTGGAATGCACACCCTGCTTACCTCTGTATCTTAGAATAGGTAGCTTCCTTCAAGGCTAAATTTAAATATTTTCTTCTATGGGAACCCTTTATTCATTCTTCTGATGAATAAATACCTTCCAATGCTGTAAAGGCAATCAGTGAACCAGAAGATCTTCCCCGCCCATTTGAATGGGCTTCGGAGGTAGGGCTCTCAGGGTTCTGGGGGGAGTGGCTAGGACTGGAGCCAATGGGAGGTGCCTGAGTTCTGGTCCACATGATGACATGAAGCCTGTGGTGTGAGGAGCTTGCTGAGCTGTTGGAGCAGAGCTAAGAGGCAGTTGGTGAGAGCAGTTAAGAGCTGAGGAAGAGAGGAAGCAGTCAGCTAGCTGGAACACAGCTTGGAGATTGTGGCAGAAGTGGCGACAGGTGCTACAAAAAGGCAGGACTGACCCCCATGGAGACCAGAGAGTGCTGAGCAGGGGCTTGAGGCCAGTGGGTGGTCTTCTTGCTGGAGGGCCCTGGCATGGGGTGGGGGGAAGCACCAGTATGGCTTGGCTTGCTGCCATAATGTTTTTCTGTGGCCTCCTGGTCACTATTGTGAGATGGGCCTTCTGGTTTTGGGAGGTTCTTGCCAGGATGTCGAATTGGGGACACTGGTCCATGGGTCTGCTACTTTTGAGTTTCAATAAATGCTTTAACTCCTTTGCCTTCTACTTAGAGAATTCCTTATATCCTGCGATTCTCGACCATTCAGGCATATTCCTGGTTATCTTTGAAGTCATGAATTCTGCCTTAATAATATAAATGCCCAATGTCTTCCCTACAACATTATCTTGTAAAACACATATTTTTCATATAACTAGGTATGTATCTCTTCATGCTAGACTGTAAGGTCCTCAAGGGCAGGCAGGCACTATGTCACTTTTATTCATTTTCCCAGTTCCTAGCCTAGTGCCTGACACAAAGAGATACTTAAGAAATGCTTGTTAATAATTAGCTTTAACTGTATAAGGAAGGCTATACCTATATGCCAATTTTAAAGCATTTTACATCCTCCTAAAATTGTGTATATAATAAAAAAACATTATGTAGCTCTTTAAAAAAATTTTAATGGAGATTTATCAATGATGTTTATCTTGAAGGAAAGCATTTGAACTTAGTGGTACTCTATTTTAAAATGACAACAATAGAATAAAGGGCAAAACTTGACACACTAGAGTACATGGTGCTAAATACACCTTTCGAACTCTATGTTCTTGCCAAAGTTTGGTTGATAAAGACGGAGTGACTTGGTTCCTGATTAATTCTACCTCTGAATGATAATATGGTTTAGTTGACGCATAGATTGCCCTCCATTCTTCTAATAATGGATCCTGGGCTATAATAATGAAGGACAATCTATTTGTCAGTTATATTATGTCAGCATGCAAAGGCACAGTTAATCAGGGACCAAATAATTCTGTTCAGCCAAGCTAACGAAGTCAATTCTTCTCTCCTAGACTGCATTTTTCATCTTAAAAAAGCCTTCTTTGTAAACAATGCTCAAAACATCTTTGATAAATTGGAGTCTGCCTCCATTTTAACAACTGGGAAACAGGAATAAAGGAAGTTAACTAGTGGCTTACTGGGAGTGAATTGATAGAGCTGGTTTAAAAATTTAAGTGAAAAATAATTACTTTGTAGGATCTGTCTGTGGGGAGACTCATGGAGGTCTCAGTTGCGGGGGAATATGACCACATGCACACAGCCTATAGGAAGTGTGAAGATGCCATGACAGAGGTTATAGTGGAACTAAGTGATGTCTCTGTCTCACCCTTAGCTGCTATGTTGGTCAGTAAGAGTCAAAGCCAGCCTCACTAGGCTTGCTTAATGAATCTCCCTGGGGCTATCACACTCCGTTACTGTGAAAACTATACTATGCCTCCTATCCCTACTGTCTTCCTCCTCTGGTCAGCTTTGAAGCAGGCCTAGGACCCCTTTAAGAATGCAGGAGAATGAATATATAGTTATCCCATCCACATTGTAACTTTCCCCTTCATGGTTTCAATATATCATGGATCAGCATAAGAAATTAAATGAGAATTTGGAGGGAGTTTTGTGGAAGCCACAGATGACATACAAAAGCCAACAGATGACGCAGAAAAAGTTTAGAAACTCAGAAATGAATAAAATATATGCATGGTATTATATAATATCAACCCAAATTTTACAACAAGGTGCTATAAATACCCCATAAAAGAAAAAGAAAAAATCCAACTTCTCTGGTATAAAGGGAGGGCCAAAAAAATTTACACAGATTTTGCAGATGCAGGGTGTGCCACACCCCTAATTCCCACAGTATGGAAGGGATAACTGTACAAGAGACCTAAGAACCTGACATTAGAATATTCAATGAATTTTAGGATTTCAAGTGAAAAGGATTCCCGAGTTTATGCAGTCCAACCTGAACTTGTACCAGAACCTACTCTAAAGCATTCCCAACACCACTATTCAATTTTGTTTGAGGATCTATATTGAAAGAAAAACCACTACCCCCAAAGGCAGCCAATTCATCTTTGGGATAGTTCCAATATCTGAGAAGTTTTCCTTAGACCCAGCTGAAACCTTTTAGCAACTTTCACCTTTTGGTTTGATGCAAAATGGAACAAGTCTATCTATTATTATCTATTAATATACCAGAATTTGTTTATTCATTCTTCAATCATTGGGTATCACTTTGTTTCTGTTTCTTTGTTATCAGATACGTGCATATGTAGTACACATAGGGCCTTTCTTTCTTGGATCTCCTTGGTATTTATGTCCTATCAGTGTTATCTCTGGGTCAAAGGGTGTGGACATTTTAGGCTCTACCATAGTATGATTCCCAAATTGCTTTCCAAAATAGTTGGAACACTTCACAACATTCACATAAATATCAAAATTAGCATGCCTGTCTTTTCAAAACCCTTACAACATTAACTATTTACATCTTTTGTCACTTTGCCAATTTACCAGGTGTGAGGTGAAACATGGGATCTTTGTTTCTTTATTTTCACATTTGTTTTTGATGGGGGATTTGGAGCTGTCTTTCATGGTTATTAATAATGTATAATTCTTGTTTTGAGAACATTTTGTTAATACCTTTTGTCCACTTATCCATTGGGCTTTCAATCTTATATATTTGTATTATTTCCCTACATATCAAGATTTTAGAGATTTACCAAAGGTATTTGATGCAAATTATTTTTTGCCAATGGTATTTGTTGTAATTATGTTTCTTTGGTTTTTTCCCCATCCCTGCCCCACCATTCCCCACAGTTTCCCACATCATCCAAGTCATTGACTTTGGAGAAAAGTGTTTCAATGTCATGGAGTCAAAAGATTTTCTATCTCATCTTTTGTGATTGCCTTTGTTTGAGTAAGAATTTTCCCCATAGCTATAGCCTTAAAGGTAGTTAATTTGGTTCTCAGTTCAATTTGTTTATGCTTTTAATGTGTTTTTAATAGTCACACTGCATATCCATTTTGAGCTCATTGTGGTATACAAGGCAGGTTGTGGATCAAAATAAAATATCTGTCTAACCACAGTCTTTCTCCCAGTAGTACTTATCAAATATAGAGTCCTTTCCCCAGTAACTTGGGTTCTTAAGTTTATTAGAACTACTTGCTGACCTAGTTTCTATTATGATACATTACCAAATAGTTCTAATTATTATTACATTAACATTAAAATTTAAGGTATGGAAGTGCTAATATCATGAATACACAGATTTTTTTTTCATAAAAATGCATGTTTATGAGGTTCTACACTATTATTCCTCAAAATGGGTTTTGTTATCCTATCTAGTTCTATGAATAGTTTTTGGTAGTTTGGTTGGTGTTGTATACAATTTGTAAATTAATCTATGAAATACTGAATTTTGGTACAATAACTATGGAAGCAGAATATCCCTCTAGTTATTTTAGGTGATCAGTGATCTTTATTACCTTACAATAGACTATTTTGCAATTGTACAAGATGGGCAATATGTATGTTTTGAGTATGTCCTGGTAGATTCACTCTACTTTTACTTGTGAGAAGCTCTACTTGTCATCCCTATGACTTCATCTTTCCATAGCTACCAAATCCCTCCATGTGTCGTTTCCTCTTATTAGAATATAAGTTATTTGAGGGTAATAATAGGGAGGAAGGAAGGAAGGAAGGAAGGAAGGAAGGAAAGAAGGAGGGAAGGAAGTTGGATGGCAAAAATAAAATAAAAGAAAACAACAACAACTACATTTTCATTTTTGCTAACCATGGTTATCTTTGTAATTCTATGTATTTTATTTTATTCATTAAAGAACTTTTAGAAAGCGGGAAGGGCATGGTCATCACCAGATGGCCAAAGAAGTTCATGACACCAAAAGGTTAAGAGCCCCTTGTGTATCTTGTAAAAGTAAGCTGTGTGTAAATTATATATGTTATTGTATAACTTGGATACTTATGTTTTCAGGAAATGATTGGGCTAGAAGGCTCGTGGCTTCTCTTCTGATTCTGTGGTTCTAAATTTGTGAAAATTAGCCTTTTAGATTAAAAAAATTGAATACTTTACCCCCTCTGATTACCGTGTAGACTTATTCAAGGTTGCTTTTTTGTGATATTAAAAAATATATACAGGATAAATGATGATGATGATGTAAATTAATAATAATAGTAATGGCAAGCAACATTTACATAACACTCAAAGGTATGAAAAACACTTAACTAATATCTCATTTTATCCTCCAAAAAATGATAAAGTCTGAGAAGTAGATGCTATTATTTCCCTATTTATGTAGAAACTGAAAATGGAGGCAGTTAAGTGATTTGTTCAGTCTCACAACTATTAAGTGCCAGAGACTGAACTAGAACTCAGCTCTTCCCCATTTCAAGTCCAGCATTCTGTCCCTCTATCCTCTATCTCACAAGATGGGAGGAAATATAGAGCAGTGGAAAGAATTCAGGATTTAGAGTGAAGAGACCTCAGTTTGAATCCTGCCTCCAACACTGACTAATAGTGTGACTCTAATCTTTAGTTTGCTCATCTATTAAATTGGTGGGGCTGGGGAGAAATGTTGGAGGTCTGTCCCTTTACTCTCTTCGCTCTTTAAATCCTGTGACTTGCCAAGTTAAAAGAGACCATAGTTTTCCAGACTCACTGAAAACCCTTAGAAACTTGTGCCCGTAATGTTCCCCTGGAGATATCAGAACATTTGCACTGCCTGACCCACTTTCCCTTGTTGCCTCTCATTTCATGCAGGAGAAGCCCTACCAATGCTCTCAATGTAACAAAGCCTTCAGTCAGAAACGAGGCCTGGATGAGCACATGAGGACACACACCGGTGAAAAGCCATTCCAGTGCGATGTAAGTGCCTTCCCTGTGTCTTTCCTGAGTGCAGAGAGGGCCTCTGATCATCTTGTGCTCCAGGCCTTCCCCTCAAGGTCAATGGCCATCATTGCACTGACCCTGCTTGCTGGTGAGGAAATGACTGGGTAAATTTGTTTCATGGCTTAGTGTCCATGGAGCCTGTTTTCTTTTTGAAGCACTATTTAGTTGTTCTTCTGAGTCACAAAAGCACAATGTGTCTGTAGGCTCTCTTGCACCTACCCCAGGTTTTGAGCAGGTTCAGAGATGTTAAGATCTTGGCTTGTCAAGAGTTACTGTACTGTTTGGGAAGAAAGGCAAGCAAACAATGAATTAGTTACCCCAATGTGAATTATCGTTTGATGGGCTCTTCTCCACTTCGTAGGACTCTGGAACTGTGTATGGAAGGGATTTCCCTGGCTAGGTTGAATGACCAGGCTATTTAATCTTTCAGACCAGAAGCCCACATGGGGCTTTTTTGAACCTGGACTGATCTCAGGGCGTCCAAAACATCACTTCATTAACAGAAAAAACATCAGGCCAACCTTATATACACTATGAATGAATATCCACTTAAACTTAACTGAGAAAATGCATGTGACCATTTTTTAATGAGTAAAAAAAATAGGGTATTTTAGTTCATTTTTGAGTCATGTTGAAAGTTTGAGAAGAAAAGTCAGGAGGAAAGGAACAGGGGAAGCACCAAAGGAGTGTGAGTGTGTGTGTGTGTGTGTGTGTGTCTGTGTGTGTCTGTGTCTGTGTCATGCATATTCAAGATCCCACTTAGCTATGTGACCCTCAAAGATCATTTGTTGTTCAGTCATGTCTAACTCTTCATGACCCCATTTAGGGTTTTCTTGGCAGAGATACTGGAATGGTTTGCCATTTCTTTCCTCCAACTCATTTCACAGATGAGGAAACTGAGGCATACAGGGTTAAGTGATTTAAGTCACACAGCTAGAAAGTGTCTGAGCCTGGATTTGAACTCAAGAAGATGAGTCTTCTTGACTATAGGCACAGTACTTTATCCACTGTGACATCTAACTGCCCTATGTGCCCACCAGGCATATAATTAACCTCTCTGGGCCTCAGTTTCCTCACTTTTTCTTGACATGATAAAGGCATTAGTGGAGTACTTTTGCCATCTACCTGTCACCCCTTGTTGTCTCTCATGTGACCATCCCATCTTCTCTCTCCATTATATAGTTCCTCATGGCATCCTTTACTTATGTTCTTTAAAGTTCTTCACTGGTTAAATGTTGAGGCTTGCCATGTGGACAGCTACCAGACACCTCTCCAACATCTTCTGTATGATACTCGTTTTTAATTCTTTGTAAATTGGTTTACTCCATGTGTCATTGCCTTACAACCATGTATTTCTATTTCTGTATCTATACTATATAGACAGATAAAATACATCACATTTATATAGAATTTTAAGGGTCACCAAAGGCTTCTCCCATTTTTGCATTCAGTCCCACCACCCTGGCAGAGGACTGCTATTATTGTTCACACCATTTTCCAAATGAAGAAATGGAGACCCAGAAAGATGAAATTACTGGCTCACAGTTACATAGCTATATATAGTTCTATAGAGGTAAAATTTTAATTCAGTTCCTCCTCACTCCAAGTCTAGTGTTCTAAAAGAACAATCTGTCAATGATGCATTCGGATTTGGTTGCCTCAAGATTTCTTTTGAAAGCCACAGCAGAAGACTTTCTGGCCATGCAGCTGACAGATTCCCAAGGACTGCCTCAGGCAGCTTACTCAATGCCATTTCATCCTTCCATTGGCTTGGCCATCGAAGGGGATGCCACCATTTCATTTCTGTCTCTTTTCCTCTCCTGGGCTTCAAGGACTGTCTTAACTCCGATGTGTTTTCATTGATTTCAGCAGCTCCTGCCACCTCCCCTACATGTGCAGCCAGCTTGTCATTCCTCTATTCTCTTCCCAGTGACTGTGGTGAATGCCAGCAGCTGGCCTTCTGGCCTAGGATTTTGTACATCTTAAACATATTGAAACACAGAACTTTTCAGGGAATGTCCTTTTTATTTTAAAAGAGGTTTTATTTAAGAAAGTGGTGTCAAAAAGTCAAATGGAAAAATGCAGTTATTTCATCCCTGGGAATTAGGATAAGAATGATGCTAAAACTAATAATGATAATCATCATAATTATTATTATAGCTAATTTAGATGGGACTTTAAGGTCTGCAGACCACTTTTCTCATATTATGACCCCCTAGGAATGGTCTGCTTTTCCATGAAACCAGCAAATAACCATTTATCTTCATTCATTCTTTCTTTTGTATTGCTTCTTGTCCATGTGGGGATGGGAGGGAAGAGACTAGGAAAAGCCATTGGGGATGTGGGAATTGAGGAAACAATTTCTGTTCTGGCCCCTTGATACTATCAATGCATAATGTGTGCTTCTGCAGTCTGTAGGGACCGCCTTCCCTGGGAAAGTCATCTCTGCAGGTGCTTTCATTATGTCCTCTGAGGAACATTCTTCTGGAGAAGCATATCAGACTCTACCACCCACTCTGAGAGCCCTCCCTGTTTTGTCCTCTCTCTCTGGTCCAGTCCTTTCCATGACATTTCCCCTCAGACTTTAGACAGGACACTGTGCTTTGAATCTCTCCAATATTAATAATAATAATTAATAAGAACAATAGTAATAACTAGTATTTACATAGCACTTGGAGTGTTTCAAAATGTTTTACAAATATTTTCTCATTTTGTCTTCACAACTATCCTGGGAGGCATCCCCATTTTATTGAGGAGAAAACTGAGGCAATCCAAATTGAAATGACTTGCCTATGGTCACACACCTATTAAGTCTTGTCCATGAGGGAGGGTTTAAACTCAAGTCTTACTGCTGCCTATTCCAGCACCCACCCACTCAGGACCAGGTGCTTATGAAGGACTTAGAGTGTGTCCTTGGGCATTATACTTATCTCAAAGGGTGGTTCATCCTTCCTGCTAGACCAGGTTCTAGGAGGGCATGGATTGTGCCTTCTCTAAATTTACCATCTGCAGAGCCAAGCCCTGTGCTGACTAAACAATCGGCATTGAATGTGTCTGTGTAATTTGATTTTTGCTGCTGTTATCATGCACATAACCACTGTTGTGAGCATTTATGGTCCCATATCTACAGAGGCTAGGGGCACATTCTGCAGACCACTAGAGGGAGAAACACTCTCCAACAGCCCAGGATCAACAGAAAGCAGAGCTCCCCGCCCCCAGCCTTTTTTTTCTTTAGGTGAAAAATTCTATAAACCAGGTATACAGGCTCCTCCACATCTATGAAAGACAAGTGGTGGATGTATAATTATTAGGAAGAGCATCACTGATGTGACTGGCAAAGTGGGGAGAGTGTTTGGAATCACAAAGAACTGAGTTCAAATTCAGCCTCAGAAATTTATTAGCCATTTGACCCTTGGTAAGCCACTTGACCAGGCTTCAAGAGATTGCCTCAGTTTCTTCATCTGTACAATGGGAATAAAAATAGCATTTACCTTCCAGTGTTGTGAGGGTCAAATGCAATAATATTGATAAAATACTTAACATAGTGTCTGGAACCTGGTAGGTGTGTGTGTGTGTGTGTGTGTGTGTGTGTGTGTGTGTGTGTATTACCTATCATCATCATCATCATCATCATCAACTAAGTAGCAGAGTATTTGACACCTGAATTTCAGCAGACTTGGTCATGGGCAGTACACATATTTTAATGCCCTTTCTAAAGATGAACAAGATTTGGTACAGTGATATCACCACCACCATCAGTCATCAGCATGTTAGCTCACGATTATTTAATACTTTCACATTTGAAAAGCCCTTTCCATACCTTATCTTACTTGATTTTTGTGACAATCCCCAGAGGTAGACCTTGTCGTTATCCTCGCTGTGTGGACATCAATGGTGTACCCTGCTTTAGCAGTGGGACCCGAGGCTGACATGGCAGGTAACTTGCCCAGGGTCACACAGCCAATCTGTTATCAGAGGCAAGATTGAACAGGGGACTTTTGACTCTGAGTCTGGAACTCTAGCCACTACATTCAGAGAGATCCAGAATATTCTTACCAAGGCACTGAAACCTAATTCATAATGATAGTTTTGTAACTGAACACATCTGTCTGTCATCATTCAGGCTCTCCTTCCCATTTCTATCCCCTGTCCCAAACTTCAGGGCAGGGGCGCTGCTTAGAGCTTCAATTTCCTTCCCTTATGTGAGTAATTGCACTGTTGCTCATTCATTTCCTTCTAATGACCTATTGATACAAATGGTTACAATTTACCAATCTGGCTATTAATAACAAATTGAGTGGGAGAGCCTATCACCAAGTGCCAAAAAGATTATTTGGGAGCAAAATGATGTTGTCAGAGTAAAGTATTTTTACAGGCTTCATGAGAGGAAGAAAAAATCACCTTTGCTGCATTTGTGCTTTTTTTGGCAGGTGGTAATCCTTTCTTTTTTTCCCTGTAATCCCAAATGGATGTGCTTTGGTGGTGGTGGTGGTGGGGGGGGGGGCTTGGTTGATTTTGCCACTATGTAGTTTAATAAAGTTGAAAGGATGTGAGAAATAAGATCCCTCCACTGCATTCAGCCCAGTTCCCTCTTGTAAAATGAGATTGTACTTTAGGGTCTTCGAGGTCTCTTCTAGTTCCAAACAATTCCATGATTAACTGAAAGGAAGGATTTATGTCATTTGAGGTAACAGTGAAGATGGGTTCCCTACCATGCCCCACAACTCATACAACTTCTGATGTCATGTGCCCTGTGGAACGTTTGTCCCATTATGGAAAAACTCCCTTTCATCTGTTGTCTCTTCCTCATCTCTTCCCTCCATCACTGGCTTTTTATAGAGAATCTCACTTCCCCTCAGGTCATACTATAATCACCTTCTTTTTTTTCTGCCTTGAGGGTCCTACCTTGTCACACACACTTCTTGCTAAGAGGTTTAACTCCCAAGTCAGTGATTTCCACCAGGGTCCTTCTCTATTTCAAATCTGCACTCATTTGTTAGTCATGTTAACCCATGCAGGACACTGAAAGTCTGCTTCAGTTTCCATACCTATCAATGGCATTGTTGTGAGGCTCAAACAAGTTCAAGTGATGTAATGCATGTAAACAGCTGTGTAAAGTTCAAAGCAGTACAAAACCTTAATCAGTATTATAGTATGCTATTCAATACATGATTCCGCTGTTCCTTTGTGTCTGACTCTCCATGACCCCATCTGGGCTCTACTTGGCAAAGATACTGGAGTGGGTTGCCATTTACTTTTCTAACTCATTTTATAGAAGAGGAAACTGAGGCAAACAGGGTTAAGTAATTTGCCCAGGGTCACACAGCTAGTAAGCATTTGAGGCTGAATTTAAACCCAAGTCTTTTTGACTCTAGGCTGGGCACTCTATCCACTGTGCCACCTAGCTGCCCTACCTCTAAGATTTCAGAATCAACTATCTGATTCTCCAGCCACAACTTGTTTATCTGATCTAGCTCCTACTCCTGTTTCTCATCTGCAGCATTCTCCTACCTCTCACCTAGTGAATGGATAATTCCTCATACTTAATTTTATTAGTTTGCGATACAGTGGATGGTCTACTGAACTGGGGGTCAGGAAGATGCATTCAAATTCTACTTCAGACACTTACCATAGGACCGTTCACAAGTCATTGAATTTTTCTCTTAGTCTCAGTTTTTTTATCTATAAAATGGGGAAAATATAATAAGCACCACACAAATGTTTTTAGGACTAAATAAGACAACATAAATAAAGGACTTTGAAAATATAAAAGTACTATACAAACGCTAACTGCAATTACTGTTTCTAGTAGTAGTAGTAGTAGTAGTAGTAGTAATAGTAGTAGATGTAGTAGTAGTAGTAATAGTTGTAGTAGTAGTAGGAAGAGGAGCAGGAGGAGGAGGAAGAGGAAGAGAAGAAGGAGTTCCTAACTACTATGGAGCAGAAGCCTCTCCATAGACCCCAAATTTAAATTCAATTCTTTTTTTTGTAATTTCCCTTTGACCTGTCCACACATTTCTATCCCTCCTGCTGTGAGCCTGTCAATGAGCAAGCACTTTTTAAGGCGTTACAGTGTACCCAGGCTTGTGCTAAGTGCTGGGAATGCAAAGAAAAAGTGCAAAATAGTTCCTGATCTCAAGTTACTTTCCAATTGGGGAGATAACATGTGTGTACACAGACAAATATAAGATACATAGAAAGCAGATGAGAGGTAGCCTTATAGGAGAAGGCATGAGCAACCTAGTCCAGATCCTTATCACTCTTTCTCAGACTAGTATTGTAACTGCCTAACTGGTGTCCTTGTCCCTGGTCCTGACTCCTTTAATTCATTCTGTAAACTGCTCCTAGATACACCCCTTAAATACAAATTTCCTCTTGAAAATTCTCCCTAATTACACAACTTCCATTAAAAAGTGAATTTAGAGAAATTAAATGAAATATAGTAGTGAATTGTTCTCAACATTATAATAGAAAGAAAAGTGGTGCAATCAAAAAAGGATTGAGTCTGAAGAGCTTATTGTCCATAGCTCTCATTTGATAATTAATCATTTCCTTCCTGGTGACAATTCTCAGAGTCTTGTGAGAGCAAGGTGGTATACTGGAGGGGGAAAAACAAAAGCAGAAAACTGAAGGCAGAGTATTTGGGTTTAATTCCAGCACTGCCATTCACTAGCTTTTAGAACTTTAGAAATCATTTTTCTCTGGATCCTGGGCTGTCCCTCCATGAAATGAAACCTGGATGACCTCTGAAGTAGCATGGTATGGGGAATGGAGTGTCAGATGTGGATACATGGAAGCCTTGGTCCAAATTCCACTTCCAACCCTTCCTAATTGGGTGACTGTAAGGAAATCATTCACCTCCCGATCCTTTTTTTTTTCTCATCACTTGGAGTTCAGCTTAGCCCCTGACTCCCCAGATGACTTTTCCACCTTCACCTCAGTGACCTTCTCACTGTGGAGATGTCTCCACCCTTCTTCCCTCTTTTGCCAATTGATGAATACCTTCCAGCAGTTCCCCTTGATGGAGTTTCCACACAGGCCATGCTCACTTCTTGCACTGCTCAGTTCCAAACAACTCCAGTTGAGTTGTGTTCCTTGCCGCCATTTGGGGACTCTGGTCCAGACTCCCCCCACCTTTTATCTCCCTTTGATTTGTTGTTTTTCCCCATTAGAATATTAACTCTTCTAGGGCAGGGAGAATCTTTTTATTGTATTTTTAGAATTAATACTAGGTAGAGCGCCTGGCACATCATCTATCTATATATCTATCTATCTATCTATCTATCTATCTATCTATCTATCTATCTATCTGTCTGTCTATCTATCCATTAGATACAAATATTTAATGAATAATTATATCTATATTACAAAAATTTTTCTCAAAATTGAGGAAGAAAGTACTACCAAACTCCTTTGATGAGCTAGATACAGTTCCTACATAAAGTAGAAAAGGGTAAACAAAAAAAGTGCCATAGCTGAGTATCACTAATGAATATCAATTAAAAAAATAATCTAAGCAAAAAGACTAAGGGAGGATTTTTAAAGCATCTGTGTGATTGAGTCAGATTAAGTTGAGGGATTCAAAAATGATTCACCATTAGGAAGACAACGAACATAGCACTATATACATCTTAGTTATCAATATTACTGCAAGGATAACATGTCAACTCAATAATATACCCCATCCCCATGCCCAAATTTGGAGGCCATGGACGTCTACTGTCTATTGGAAGCTTTGAGTGGTAGTGAAATCACTGAACATAGGTTTGAGCTCTAGCTCTCACTTCCTTCCTGGGTAATGTTGGCCAACTCTAAGGAGCCTTCTCTGGGCTTCTATTTCTTGGAATTGGAATAGATGAACTCATCTCTCTATCCATGTTAAATTCAATAATCCAATGATTCTGGGAATGGTATTAGGTGGTAGGGGAGAAAGGAATATCGCGGAAACCATAACCTCTGTGGGCCTCAAATTATTTGTGAAATGAAGGGATGGGGCTTTGTGATGTTTAAGGTCCCCCGCTCTAAAACTGTTGGCCCTTATAAGTTTGTGCAGCATAACATTTATGTTGTATGGGGTTGAGCTTTACACATATTTGAGGATTTTTTTGGAGATTTTAAAGATATTTTCAATCTTAATATCATTCAGGTTTGCGACTTGTCCTTCAGCCTGAAGAAAATGTTGATCCGCCATAAGCTGACCCACAACCCCAATCGTCCTATGGCTGAATGCCCCTTCTGCCATAAGAAGTTCACACGGAATGACTACCTCAAAGTACATATGGAGAATGTCCATGGAGAGGCTGATAGCTGACCAGGCCATGAGAGGTCGAGGAAGACATAGCCCTCCTTTCTGATTATGGTCAATTAAATGTTTGTAGGAACTATACTTTGTCAAAAAAAAAGTCATGTTTGAAACCATCTGTTGTGTGAAAAAAATATGTATCCACTGTTTGCCCAATGGAGATGAAGAGGCTTGCACAGTTACACAGTCAAGAGAGAAAAATATCATTGGAAGTGACACAACGAAAAGAGCATTGACTCTGTAATTAGATATCCTGGGTTCAAAGCCCACTTCTGATGCTCACTGACTTTGTGACCTTGAACAAGACATTTAACCTCCTTGAAGGTCAGATTCCTCATCTATTAAATGGGGGAAAGGGAGGGCCAGATGACCTCTGTTGGCCTTTCTAGCTGCGGAGATATGACCTAATCTTACAGAGAGTGCAAAGGATAACCAACGAGCATCCCATATGTTCTGTTTAGAGGCAGAACTTATCTAGAGAAAATGAGGAATGCCCTTCCTGAATTTATGGAAGGCCAAGCATGGAGGACAGCTAAGTGGTGCAACGGATACAGTGCTGGGTCTGGAATCAGGAAGACTCATCTTCATGAGGTCAAGTCTGGCCTCACGATACTTACTAGCAGTATGACCCCAGGCAGGTCACTTAACCTTGTTTGCCTCAGTTTCCTCATCTGTAAAATAAGCTGGAGAAGGAAATGGCAAACCAGTCCAGTATCTTTACAAAGAAAACCCCAGATGGGGTCACAGAGAGTCAGACACAAATGAAACAATTGAACAACAACAGTGACAATGGTCAGTATGGGGTAGATATGTAGGAGTTGCAGTCTGATTCATTGGAAGGGACAGCCCCATCAATGAAGTCACAGATTTATTGGAGATTTGTTTTAAAGAAGGGCTCTTGGTAGGAAAACCAGGTTCTCCCCACCTTAGGGGGGAGTAGGGACATATTGTTATATGTATTTCACACACACACAGAGAGAGAGAGAGAGAGAGAGAGAGGAGAGAGAGAGAGAGAGAGAGAGAGAGAGAGAGAGAAATGAGAAATCTAGGTACAAGTGTATTACATATGTCCATATGTTTTATTCATATCGGAGTCTGAAAAATATTTTAAGGTGCAAATTAAAAAGACTTTGCAGTTCTGCAGGATGTTAGTAACTTTCAAAGGTGGGTGGGTGTGGGTGGGAAGAGGGGCACAGTACTCTTTCGTTTGTTTTGCGCTCTCTTTATCCTCAGTTCTCCACATGCCATGGGAACTCAAGTATCCCATGATGCTCCCTTTCCTTTTGCCACTTCTTCTCCTTCCCGTTATGACCATTCCCATTACTCTCCTCTTTGCTTTCCTTTTACCTTCCCTTTCCCTTCTTTTCTATACTAAACCATTTACATATAAAGATGAGCAGCTAGCTAATGTAGTACATAGACCCTGGAATCATAAAAGACTTGAGTTCAAATCCAGCCTCAGAACTTTACTAGCTCTATGATCCTAAGCAAGTCACTTAATCTTTTTCTGCCCCCATTTCCTCATCTGTAAAATGAGGATAATAATAGCACCTACCTCCTAAGAGTGTTATGAGGATCGAATAAGAAAATATTTGTAAAATGCTCAGCACAGTGCCTGGCATATAGTAGCCACTTTATAAATGATCGTTTCCTTCCTTCAGTGCTAGACTTGAGAATTGCTTCCACATTTCCTCCTTTGTCTCCTCTTTTATCTTTTTTTAAGGATAGAATGTTTGTAAAGTGCCTTTGCCTTTCAAACCTTAGAGTATTATGTAAATGCTAGTGTTGCAACAATTCAGCAAGCAGCTGCCATGGGCATGAAAGACCAACACAAGCTCAACAACAAGAACGCTGCCAGCACAGGTTCTTTGATCTGCTTTACTAAGGAAAGTAACATTGAGGGGTTAACAATCTCAGTTTAGT
This sequence comes from Trichosurus vulpecula, assembly GCF_011100635.1. Lineage (NCBI taxonomy): Eukaryota > Metazoa > Chordata > Mammalia > Diprotodontia > Phalangeridae > Trichosurus > Trichosurus vulpecula. The sequence continues at coordinate 139,914,942 of NC_050578.1, forward strand.
CGAACATACAAATAGCATTCACTTAGTTCAGGGGAAAAAGCCAGCCCACTGAGCTTCAGAGAAAACACAAACAAATTACAGACATCAACAGACAGACCTTGTTGGATTCAAATCTCAATGCAGAGTTACCAGAGTTTAACAAAGTCCCAACGTCCTGGTTCACAAGCTGGAGGGCTCTTAACTATAGCTGCCCAGAGTCTCCACATCAACACACCTCTAAGAATTAGAGCCCCAAAGGAGAACGCCAACCTCTGGGCTTATATATCTTGTTCAGGGTCAAAGGTGAGTCCCACATGCCACTCACCCACATGACCTAGAAGCATCACAAAAATGCGACTCAAACCCACGTGGTCTAAAAGCCTCTGACATCACAAACATGTCACTCAAACCCATGTAAATGAGGCTTTCCCTTGAGACAAAGAGGTCATCAAAGACTCCTAATTTAATCAAGGAAACAAAGGCCAAACACTTCAAGGGCACTTGAATGAATAAGTGTTAAAAGCCCATCTTAATTACCAACGCAGCTAGTTACTACTACTACTACTACTACTGCTACTGTTACTGCTACTGCTACTACTATATGTAAGAGGCCTTGGAGGCAGTGTTGTCCAAAGTTCTTCTTTTACCAAGGAGGGGGATGAAGCCCAGAGAGTTTCAATACTTTGCCCAACATTATACATTTAGTGGTGGAAGATTTAAACCCAGCTCTCTGACTTCAAATCCAATTTTCTTTCACCACCTCATGCCATTATTCCTTTTTAATTTGGATCAGTTGTCCCTGGAAATGGAACGTATAAAAATAGATACAAAAGGGGGACAGAACAGATGTTTTATTGTTGTTTCTGCCAAAGAAATCCAACATGATAACAGCTGCCATTTGTACATGGCTTGAACGTTGGCAAAGTGCTTCCTATGCTTTATCTCATTTGATTCTCACAACAACTCTCAGATGTCGGTGTTATACATATTCTTAGTCACCATTATACAGATGAATAAACTGAAGCTGGGAGAGGTGAGTGACTGGCCCAGCACCGCAAAGCCAAGAAGTTCTGCAGATTACATTTGACCTTCAGTCTAACATGTTATCCACTCTTCCGTGTGGCTAGTCTTAGTATGACATGGAAATTACTATGTCCATAAAAGAATTTCTAAGGTATTCATACACAATTCTGCAAGGAACACGAAAAAGATGAATTCCTTCAAGCGTATAGCCACGGGCTTGTGAGGTAAATGGATTTTTGTTTTTAAGCATATCCGTAATTGAGGACTTGAGATTAAAAAAAAAATAAAATCCTTGGAATGGTTATGATTTCAGTTGACCCCAATCCTTAATGGGCATGGGGATAGGAAACTTGTCTGTTCTGTTGCTTTCAGTGGAAAGAAATTTATAGCAAGCAGACATTAGATTGAGGGGAAGCTGAGGATATGCTAAAGCACAGAGACAGATGTCAAAATGGTAGCAGGTCATCCAAAATGAGAGGAAATTGAAAATGAAATCTCTATTCATATAGCTCCCCTTCCAGGGCTGTATCTCTTCCTGAAAAGGAGTCAAGTCTAAGGAAACTGTATTGTGTTCTAATTTGTCCCAAGCCAAAAAATTCAGCCTCCTGCCACTCTTGGGCTCGTAGCTGCACCACACTCAGCTCTAATTTCTTCCAAGGAGGAACATAAAGGAGATGCGGGCACAGTCATTTGTCCTAAAAAATAGCACAAAAGCCTGCATTTGAAATTTAGCAAAGATGTCTTTTCAAAATATGAATTCAAGGACTGGAACTTAGAGAAATGAAATGAATGTCAATGTGGCATTACATTTCTGAAATTCCTGATTGTACACTGAGCATTTTATAAAAATAGCTTTTCCTTCAATGTCACTTAGTGCAATTGCATATTTTAAGTGCAAAGTGTTTTCAATTAATTTTGACATGATATGTAATATCATCTGAAGGCAAAAAAAAATTAACAGCTGTAAAATCGTCTCATGTGTCTATCGGAGTGGCCATCCTCTGCTAACTTCTTAGAACACTCCTCCCCACCCCCCCACCCCAGCCCTGGGCTGCTTCATTTCCTGTATATGTGACTATGAAGCCTGAGAGGAGTTGTGGGTAATCTTACTGCTCTGCATATTATGCTGTGCTACTGGTGAAATTAACCTGGAAACTGCAGCAAAGCCACATGCAGTGGGTGTGGCTAACCTTCTGATGTGATGGACCTGTACCAAGTGATGGGCATCAGTGAAGAGAAATAAGGTTTTCCTCACCGAATCATATTTTATTGATGTCTTTTTTTTCCATCACATATGCTTCTGAATAATCCTTCCCCAACTCCTATTGAGAAAGCCATCATTATTAGAGACAGAGACAGAGAATGGGGGGAAGAGTGAAGCAAATAAGCAGAGGAAACTAAGGCAAACATAAGTTAAGTGGCTTGCCGGGGATCACATAATTAATAAGTCTCTGAGGCTAGCTTTAAACTCAGGCATAGTGCTATATCAATGCATCACTAGCTGCTGAATAGAGAGGAAGAGACAGACAGACACAGAGACAAAGGAACTCATATAGACAGAGAAGTAGTTCAGCAAAACAAACCAAAACACTGAGAATGTCTGAGACTCTCTAGTCAATAACCATAGTCCCCCTGCCCCCCCCCCCCCAGGGAAGTGAGGGAGGTATGCATTTTTAATTGTCCCTCAGAATCATACTTGTTTCTTACAATTATAGCCTTTGGCTCTTTTTGGTTCTTTCTGTTTGCATTTCTGTAAACAAAGTAGTTTGTTATTTTCCTAGTTCTGCTCATATCAGTTTGGCTCTGTTTCTCTGAGTTCTTCATCCCTGTCATATCAGGAAACTAAGCGGTATAGTGGGTAGAACACTGGATTCCACATTGGGAAGACAGTTCAAATCTGGCCTGAGGCACTCAGGCCAGCTGTATGCCTCTGGGCTGTCATTTAATCTCTGCCTGTTTCCATATCTGGAAAATGGGAATAATCACAGAAGCTACCTCACACGGGTGTTATGAAGATTGAATGAGATAACATAAGGAAAGTGCCTGGCAAACTATCAAAAGCTTTATGTGCTAATATTATTGGTATCATAATTCTGTCCTTTCTTGCAACACAATGATGTTCCATTACATCGTTGTACCATAATGTATTTAGTCATTCTGTAGTTGATGGGCATTAACTTCATACTTCATTCTTTGCCCCCCTCTTAAAAAGGGTTCTTATAAATATTTTGGTTTATATGGGCCCTTTATTTCTATCTCAGACTTCCTATGGGTACGTGCCTCACAGTGTAATTTCTGGCTCAAAGGGTCTGGACATTAAGTCATCTTTGCCAATTAGAAAAAAAAAACACGGAGTGAATCCTCATAGTTATTATTATTTGCATGGTAATTTGGAGGAGTCTTTCATGTGGTTGTTAATAGTTTTCATTTCTCTTTTTGTGCCCAGTTTGTTCGTATCATTTAATTATTTCTCCACTGGGGAATCAGCCTTAATATAAGACTTCCCGATGTATCTTGGGAAGGACAATTTTTAGAAAAGGCTACTGAATTGTCTGCTGGTCTATCATCTTCCCATTTCCCTTAAACTGCAACCAAAGTCAACGTTAAAAACCAAAGATTTTCAAATAAGTAAAAATTACCAGCTCCATTGGCATATGCATCCTCCAAAACGATGTCTCTCAGTTTTAGGGCTTTTATCTATGTTAAAAGGAGAAAAGATTTTGTAAACTTGGCTTAAGAAATGGTAGACCCAGAAAAGAAAGTGGCTGGAAAGTCTCAGTGTGTACATGTGTTTATTTGTATCTCATCCCATTGTTCCTGTATTTAAATTCCCACACAGTTTAGAACCTGAACAACAGGCTCCCTTCTGCAATGTATTTATCCTTGGATGTTAACTGTAATCCTACAAGGGCTCCAAGATGTTCCCAGAAGACACCCAAGTTCATTGTAGGGGAATCTTCTGCACACATCTTATTCTCAATTAAGTTATACTTTTCTGTGCTTATTCCTTACCATCTCTATTAGATGGTAAGCTACTCAATGGCAGTGCCTACCTTCCTCCTTATATTGTCTCTAGCAATTAGCATAATATTTGCATATAATAGGATGGAGATAGTGACCTAACCTGAGATTTCAGTGGTACTGGGACCTCCAAGGTGAGAAAATTCCCTCTATCAATGTAGGTCGGCATTCTTAAGAGAGTTGTCTGGGTCACTGAGTGGTTAAGTGTCTTGCCCAGGGTCCAATAGTTAGGAGATATCAGAGGCAGTACTAGGACACTGGTCCTCCTGGCTTGCAAGCCAGTTTTTGATTCACTATGCCATACTACTTCTCCTTCAATTAATAGGAAACTAAAAAATATTTACAGAATATTAAATAAATATTAAATAATGCATACAAGTGTTATTTTATAATAACAATGAAGTCATTGTTTGATCTTATCTACCTTGTTTTGTCTTGTTCACGTTTTCTTTTGTATCAAAATCTGCACATGATTCCTATTCACATTCACACAGGCTGAGTATCTGAGACCAGATTGTAAGATCCATCCCTATAACTGTTTCTCGTATGAGTATATTCATGCATAGAATGTAAGCTTCTTAAGGGGAGGAAATGTTTTGCTTTTATCTGATTCATGGCAAATGCCCAATAAATGCTCACTGAACCGAACTGAGTGGGATTGATTAATAATTAATAATTAATTGATTATTCCAATTGATCTATCTGTGGGGTTCTGCTGAGGTGTATATATATAAATATATATATATATATATATATATATAAACACACACATATATATAGAATGCATGTATATACGTACATTTACATGCATGTACTGTATGCATGTGTTGTTGTTTATTCTTTTTTATTGAAGAAGACCAATGGCATAATGGGGTGATATCTTCACTAGTTCATTATTTAGATTTAAGGGAGGCAATTTCCCAAAGCCATCAGCCTCATTCTTTCTTCCAGTCATTGAAGTCCAGTGGCAAGACAAAAGTTGAGACAACCAAAATCTGGCTCTCCCTGAATGACACAGCAACCCTGGCCATCCTTCCAGGACTGGTTTTACGTACCCCATCTCCCTGATCCACTAATTTTAGTATACTCCTTGATCCCCACTCTGACTTGCAGACTCCATCTACTACCATCCCTCAAAAACTTCGCATCAGAGAATCACTTGGTTCAAATGATCCAGAATCAAGGTTCTGATGGCCTTTATCAGCCCCAAGTCATTCTCTCTCCTTTACCAGAAAGTTCAGCATTCAACCTGTAGTGTCTGATTCTGTCTCAACTCCTGATCTCATACCAGGGGACTTCAAAATACACATTTATTTTCTCAAATATCCTAGTTTCCTATGACCTATTCTTCTATTTCCACCTTAGCCATACACAAGGATGGTCCCTTGACCATGCCCTCACCCACAAGGGTTCTATTTCTATGTTAAAGAATTCTGAAATTCCTTTATCTGATCATAATGTACCTCGAAATGCACCCAAAGCAAATTAAGGGTAAAGACCGATGCGGTATAAATAACTATCCAGTCATAGACATAATCATGCCAGCATATGGAGTAGTCTACCAACAATGGAGACCATAGTGTATAATGCCAGGCCCCATAAAGGGGTGCCATGGAGTTGCTAATGCAGCACTTGTAGGACCCTCTGCTGGTTTTGGCAAGTTGAAGAACACAAGGTGAGGGGCAGGGAGAGTAATCACTAGAAAGAGAAACCATACCATTGGATGTTGGTGTCTTTGGACAAAACCCCAATTAAGGTGGGAACATTTATAACCCTGCATTTGTAGGTTCAGTACTTAGTCTCTTATAGTTTCCTGTGAAATTGTAGATACTTTCTCATGGCCATCACTAATCAATAGAATGAATTCATAATAAACTGAATTTTTTGTTCACTGTGCAGTCAGTCAACCAAGATTTATTAAGCACTTACTATGTGCCTGGCACTGTGCTACGCACTGAGGAGACTAAATAAAGACTAAAAACACAATTTCTAGCCTCAAGAATTTCACATTCTAATGGTAGGAACAACACAGAGAAAAAGCTGTACACACACAAATTCAAGTTATAATGACCTGGCAGGTAATCAAAAAGATAAGATAGGGAAGTAAGGAGGGGTGGGAAAGGAGATACTATCTGAGCTGTCTTGAAGAAGGCCAGTCAAGGGACTAGAGGAGAAAAAGCATTCCATTCTTGGAGAATAGCCAGTACAAAGTCATGGAGTCAGGAGGTGATGAAACCCTTGGGAGGAACAGCAAGGGCGTCACTCTACCTACATCAGAAATAAAAAGGATTTGTTCTGTAAAACTTGGACTTAGTCAAAAGGCCACACTCGAGGACCTAGAGGGACACATGTGACCTTGGGGCCACAGGTTCCTCACCCCTGAATGTCCATAAATGAGACAGTGATGGTCTGTACCCGGGTAGTGCCTTTGGAAATAGAAGGAAGGAAGGGGATTTTCCAGGGATATGATGAAAGGGAGAGAAGAAAGGACAAGATAGTAGTTAGAGTGTTGGACTTGGAGTCAACAGCAAATCCTGTCTCAGATGCTCATTTGTTGTTATGTGACTCTGGAAAAGTCACTTTACTTTTGTCAGACTTGCTTTCCTCATTTGTAGAATGGAGATAACACCTCCGGAGGTGGTTGTTGGGTGTCGAATAAGATGGTGTATTTAAAGTGCTTTGCAAACTTCAAAACACTACCTAAATAATATCGTCCCTCATTAGATCATAAACTCCTTGAGGGCAGAAACTGTCTTTTGACTCTTATTATCCCTAGAGAAGCTAGGTGGCACAGCAGATAGTGTGCTGGGCCTGGAGTCAGGAAGACTCATCTTCCTGAGTTCAAATCTGGCCTCAGATGCTTACTAGCTATGTGTCCCTGGGTAAGTCACTTAACTCTTTACCTCCATTTCATCATCTGTAAAATGAGCTAGAGAAAGAAATGGCAAATCACTACAGTATCTCTGCCAAGAAAATGCCAAATAGGGTCATGAAGGGTTGGACACAATTGAACAACGATAACCAGTTATCTCTTGTGCTTAGCATAGTGCCTGGCACATAGTAGGTACTTAATAAATTTATTGACAGAGTATTGACTGAGATTGAAATATCCTTTTTGTAATATCATTTTTCTCCTTGTTTTTGATGGGGTTCATAGTAATGGTCCAAAGAAAAGTCACCAGTGTACTATTATTCTTATATACTTAAAGTTCTGAGGAATAATGAACAGGTAGACTTTTTTAAAAATCCCTGCTTTGTAATTAAATAAAAACATTAAAAACTCTTCCCCCATGGGCTCACTACAAGTGTCTTTGGGACAACTCCAGTGGCCAACATAATTTTACTTTGCTCCCTTAGGTTTCTATTTTTTGGATGGCTTTCCATTCCCTGTGGTTTGAACATTATGGGTTTTCAGTATGGCTGAGTCTGTTGAAATGTTGTTCATAGATTGTTATGGATCAAAGCTATGTCTGGATGGTTGTGGGGAGTATTTTGTTCTAAAGATAATGGTATGGTTCCGGGACAGCCTACTCATGGAATTCTCAGGGATATTTGAGGGATTGGATTTATAGCATGGGGGATATGTCATCCCTTAGTTTGGAAAGGATAATGAACTCATGAGATGTAATTCTAGCCACTTGATCAGGTCTTTGAGGGTATAATAAATAGCAATAATCATAAAAATAATCAGAATTAATGTATCACTTTGGGGTTTGCAAAATGCCTTGCATAAGTTATTTCCTTTAGTCCTCACAAAAGTGATAAGTGCTATAATTAAACCAACTTTACAGATAGCAGCAGCAGTGGCAGTGGCAGTGGCAGCAGCATTAATATAGCTAGCATTTTTATAGCACTTTAAGGTTGGCAATTCACTTTACAAATAGTATTTCATTTTGTCCTCAGAGGAACCTGAGAGGTAGGTGCTATTACTTTCTTGATTTTATAGATGAAGAAACTGAAGCAAGAACAGCTTAAGAAACTATTAGAATCAAACAACTAGTGGGTGTCCGAAGCAAGACTTGAATTCAGGTGTTGTGGACTTCAGTCCAACTGTTAATTCATTGCACCAAACAGCTGTGAGTATCTAACAGATATGGGTATTAGCATTATACATCTATTAGATATTATTAGATCAGTATCTAATAGATATTAGGTTTTAACACACTCAATAATATATTGCCTATTTTCATTGCATAATCTACACTGATCACTAAACCCAGGACCCTGAAGAATAATTTTTCCTACATTTCTGGTGGTGTTAGGATCTAATCCTAAAGTACTATCACAGTGGGTGTATCCATCATCGTTCTGATGCCTCTTCGCTGATATGTAATGATAGCTAATATTTCTATATGGCATGGGTGGTTTTCATGGTACTTTACATGTGATGACTTGTTAGATCCCTCAAATAGCACTGAGGGGCAGGTCCTATTATTATGCCAATTTTACAGATAAGGAAACTGAGACTCAAAGAATTTGCCCAGATTTAGGTAGCTAGTAAGAGCCAGGAGTGGCATTTCAATCCAGGTGCTCCTGACTACAAGTTCAATGATAAAATATATGCTTTATCATGCTGTTCCAAGTTTGCGAAATTCTTCATTGTGGGCACAGGCTTGATTTATATCCTGTGGCCCTTGGGGGTAATATCTCTCAAGCAAGCAAATACTTGGCTTGTAACCTCACTAGAAAAATGGGCAAGAAGAGACCACAGTGAGTGATTGACAGATGACTGGTGAGCTCTAGCTCTGGAGTTGGAACACCCCAGTTCCAATCCCACCTCAGCTGCCTGCTTCCTGGGTGACCTTGAGCAAAGTGCTTTGACCTCAGTTTCCTCATCTGCAAAATGAGTGACTTTGGCTGGATGACCTCTACAGTCTTGTCTTCCATCTCTGGACCTTTGATTTTTTGCTTTAGAAATTCTCTAGAGATAGAGCTGTCAAGTCTTTCTCCAATGATTATTTCCTTCATCCCCTTGTTTTCAATTTGAAGGTCACTCTCATGTAGTTCTTGCTGCTCTGCCCAGAGTCCTGTTTTAAATTAGCAAATCTCCATGATGGAAGCCATCTTCAGAAAAGCTAAAAAATTATAGGGAAAGACAGCCTAATTATCCAGAGAAAAAGGTAGAGAGCCTGACATCAATAGGAATAGCATTTTCACATCCATTGCTTTTGACATGACTTGTAGAAGAAATCTCTGTGTTCTGCTAGGCTTCTAATTTGACTTTGGACTGCCCTTCTTGCTCTCCCTGGTATCCTCTGTGAACATCACAGGGGCACAAGAAATGTCCCTCCTAATCACTTGCTTTTATCCCATGGCTTCTTCAGTTAGAGGCTCACGTAGATCTGGTCAAGATATATGGTTTTCAGTCTTTGAGCTTTAAGATCTCAGAGAATAGAAAACAAAGACATCTTCTGTTGCCCAGGGCATGGTTATCTGGTAAGAAATGCCTCTACCACTAAAATCTCCTAGGTCCTCCAATGAACAAATATAAGGATGCTGGTTGATTAAAATTTTCTTGCCCATTTGTGGACACCAGAAACTAACTTTAGGGCTTAAACTTTCTATGATGTCTGAAAAGTTCAAGAGACATAATTTCTGAGTAATCACTTTATTAATTATGACTAACAAGTAATTAATAAATGGATTGGACACTTGACCATCTATCCTGAACCAAAGATGAATCACGGTGGCTTCTTGAGGCTTATATGCTCTTGGAAGAGTGGGTGTTCCTAACAGATGGCAATCAACTCTGATTGGTTAACAATCAGAATGAATATTCTGAGAGGTGGACCTATTGTAATGAAAGGCTTGTGGAGTATGGCTGATTATATCACTCTTACTCCCAGACTACTCCCAGCCTTGGGCAACCTGGATGAAGAATCTACCTCCCATCCAAGTCTGAGTAGAACACAGTTTGCTTCCCACAATCTCATTATAATCCATATTCTTCAGATGCTGGTTGAATAACCTACAAGGGGCTGATTTCTGAATGAGGAAACAGAAAGGGAAAAAAAAATCCTGGATCTCCCCTACAGTAAACATTTCCATGGAGTATGGTTTTGCTCAGCTAGAATAAAAGAGTAGTCATGGGCATGGTGGCACAGTGCACAGAGCACTAGATTTGCAGTCAGAAAGACTTGAGCTCAAATCCTGCCTCAGATACTTACTACCTATAAATGCTCTGTGACTCATTTTCCTCATAGATAAAGTGAGAGGGATGGATGTGATGGCCTCTGAATTATAGTCCTATGAAATTGAAATTTGAAGCCTGCTGTACTTTGGCCTAGGTTTACATCCATGGTTCTGTGATTTTGTGCCTGATGTCTCTCCACCCCACATTGTCCCCCTTGACATGCTATTGAGAAAAACCAGATATATGTTTTTAAAAAAGAGAATACCCTGAAAAGCTGAATCACAGATGAACACTTAAGCCTTTATTTTATTTCAGAATTGCCATAACTGAATCTGCCTTAACAGCTCCTTATTCTGACCATATGTCAACTAGGTATTTATGGCCCTTGGGGTCTCAAAGGGAGGCCTTCTAACACGTCACCTGAGCTCAATTAGCAATAATAACAATAAAAGACACATCTATCATCTATCTATATCTATCTATCTTCTATCTATCTGTATCTATCTATCTATCTATATTTGGATATGTATATATATATATATTTTTTTTTCTCCCTAAGTTCCTAGATTCTCTTTATACCTTGTTACATGTCTGCAGAAAAAATGATAGCAAAACCACAATGGAATGTGCCTACTGGATAGCAAACAGATGGAACTGTGAGGTTGAGTGAAAACTGCATTTGAATACAACGCAAATGGTCCCACTTGCTTTGGCCTGAGATAGGAGGATGGACCCAAGTAGCCAAGGCCTGACTCTGAAGCTGAATGCTTTATAGCCTGGGTGTGCACAGGGGAAGGTGATGCAACTCCCAGACATTCCAAGTGCAGATGAGTTAGACCACTGGCAATTGGGGTCAGCGGGTCAAGTTTTCTTGACTACCTCTGTGCTCTTCACCACCATGTTATGTCTCACTAATGAGAAAGACAGAGCTTCTAGGCTCTTTTGTCTTCTCCTAAGGAGAAGGCAAAGGAATTCAATAAAGGTAACTGACAATCCTGGAACTGCTTTCTCTAGGAAATTTTGCCCTGGTAGGTAAAGGCTTTAAGACTTGGGCATCAGAGAGATTTGTGTTTTGCAATTCTCAAATACATTTATATCATATTGCCTTTAAATCAGTCATTTGGATTGGGTCTTATTCCCTTTCTTAATAATCTGAGGGCAGAGGCAAGTATCATAGAATTTATAGCTAGAAGGGACCTCAAAACCCAACTATTCCAACTCTCCTCCTTTTCATAGTGAAGAGAAAACCGAAGGCTAAGGAAGTTAAATGACTTGCCCAAGGTCACGAGCATCAGAGATAGGATTTAGAGCCAGATTCGCTGATTTTAAAGGAATGGCTCTGCCATGTTACACTGCCTCCTAATTCAAGTAAGGAATGGTTACATACCCCCCAGCATTTGATATTCTGTATACAGTAGAAGCTTAATGAATACTGAATGAATAAATTAATAAATTTTGCTATAGATCAGGGCTGTAAATCTGGCAAGGTTCTTGAAGTCCTAACTCAAAAATAGGCAACAAATATTTATTAAGCCCCTACTATATGTCAAGATCTCTGCTAAGTGCTGGGGATACAAATAAGGGCAAAAAACAGTCCCTACCCTCAAGGACCTGACAGTCTAAAGGGAGAACATAACATAAAAACAGAAATGGAAAAGGGGGAGCACCAGGCATGTGTGCGTGTGTGTGTGTGTATGTGTGTTTGTCCTTTATTCTCGAAGACCATGCCATCAGGAAGGTAATGCCATGACTTGTAAGTGAATTGGATTTAAGTGAGGGAGCCTGTACAAAGTCACCAGCCTCACTTTCTCCTCAGGAACCACCTGGGTCCAATGGCCAGATATAAATCAGCACAACTGAAGATTGCACATGCCCTCATGCAAAGCATGATGGTTGTGGAATCAAAAGCAAGTAGAACTGCTGATACAAAATGAGATGAGGAATGTAAGACCTCCAGAGTTTCAATGACTTGTTTCATGTCACAAGGATTTGAATTCAGCTCTTCCTTATTCATCCACAGGATTATAGATTTCAAGTTAGTAGAGATGTGAGAGACCATCTGTTCCAAGCCTTTCATTTTACAAAGTTATGCCCCAGGGAGGTTAAATGACTTGTCTAGTGTCACAGTGACTAGGTGTCTGAGGTGAGATTCAAACTCAGATCTTCCTAACTCTAAGCTCAGTGCCCTCTCAATGCAGCCATACTGCATCTTACAACCTATAAATTCTTTCTTTTGAAAGTATGATTTGTTTTTTTAGTAGACTTCCCAATAAAATTATGATCTGATTAATCCAAAGTTAAATGCTAAAACAAAAATAAACCAATTTTTAAGTAGCGTCCTTCTTAATAAATTGTAAGCCCCTAGAGAGATTTTTGCTTACTTTTACTTTTTGCTTAGTAGCCCTAGTACCTAGTACTGTGCCTTGTTTAACATTCTGAAGTTGAAACCTCAGCTAAAAAAATTGACTCCCGTCAACTGCATTAATTCCAGGATAATGTGTTCAGCAAGACTCTCTAGTAACAAACAAACAACGACAAAAGATTATCTGTAGAATTATACAGATTTGGGATTGGATAAGTTTTTCTTGAAATGGACTGAGGAGAAGTAAAATTTTTAAGTCCTGATTTTGTAATTTTTGAGAACTGAGAACTACTTTCCTAGAAACATCTTCCTCTACTCTTCCCCTGCCCAAATAATGTCTGGAAAACAATAATAGGCAACAAACATTTATTAAGCCCCTACGATGTATCAGGATCTCTGCTAAGTGCTGGGGATACAAATAAGGGGAAAAACCAGTCCCTGCTCTCAAGGAGCTTACAATCTAAAGGGAAAACAAAGCATAAAAAAGGAAATGGAAAAGGGGGAGAACTACACGGTTGCATGTGTGTGTCTGTGTGTGGGGGGTGTTTGTCTCATTTAAACTCATAGAACTTATTTAAAACTTCCTGGTAAAACATTGTAAGTATGAGGATGTGGTGTTAGGTGGTGGACAGAGTGAATGTGGAGTCGGGAAGATATGGGTTTGAGTCTGACCTCAGTCATTTTCTACCTCAGTGATTCTAGTGCAATCACTTCACCACTTCAGGACTCAGTTTCCTCATGTGTAAAAGGAGAAGTTTGGACATGTTGATCTACAGTCTCTTCCAACTCTAAATCTATGATTCTTTGATCAAATCTCACACTGACCAAGGTGAGAATGCTTCAAACGCGCAAACTCACAAGAATAATTTTTCTAAGGGAAATCGGATAAGTGGCTGTAGTTAAGAATTTTCATGTTTCAAATAAAGCCTTCTTCATTTATACCTGGGTGTTTTTATTTTTTTTTCTTGCGCAAAATCAGAGGGATATAAAACCCCAGGGAAGATGAGATTGATTAAAAAGGGATCTTGAACAATCAACTATTGTTTGCCTAAGCATCTTCTCTAAGTCATTTTGAGATGTGAAAACATAACCAAACCATAATCATCCCATGATCTCTGGAAGGGGCCAAGGAAAAGAGCATGGTGGTCACCTGTCTGCCTGCCAGTGATGATGTAGACAGCAGCCTTTCTCAGCCTTCTTGATTATATGTCTTTCATTTTCCCAGACACACAGCCCAGTTATCACTGAAACTCTCTCGGCAGATCTCGTTTTGATCCCTGTGCCCTCACAGCTCCAACTACTGGACAATAAACGAAGCAGGGCAGTGGAGATCAACATGTGAAGCTTCAATTTCTATGGAGCCTTTCATAATAAACCCTAAATAAGGCCATCAGTGCTATGCACAGGGTTGGTTCGGAACTAATGGGCAGAAAGCGAGAGCCTGGAAGAATGGAGGTGGCTGATGGATTTCTTTGCCAAAAGTTCTGAAGTGGACCCCACCCTTCCCCAGTTCCAAATCACGAAATGTCCTGTTACCTCATCAAAAGAGAGAATGCTATCACTGTTGTTGGACATAAAAAGAAAAATTATGAAACAGAATTTGTGTGGAGGTCTGATTCACCCTCTTTTCAATGGTTCACAATGTTCACATTGAAGACATGACTCTGGGATATAATCCTCAGTTACTAAAATGAGAGTTTGGTTATTATCCAGGACTTACTTATGTGGGCAGGCTAAGCTATTTTGTTTCTTGCATGAGAAACATTTTCAAGATTTTCAAGATCTCTTTAGAAATAGGGACTGGAACTCTGATGGCACTAGTATACGGTATCCCCAAGAGAGGGAAGTCTACCATTGTGGATCAATACTGAGAGGTTAAGTGACTTCTCTAGGGTCACTCAGCCAACACATTTCAGAGGCAGGACTCAAACCCAGGTCTTCCTGTCTTTAAGGCTAGCTCTCTAGTCAATATGCCATGCTGTGTCTTTTCATTTATTTAATTTTTTTAGAATATAGCTCCCTTGGTTTCAAACAAGTTCCCTTTTCAGCTCAGTTAGATAAGGCTATTACCAAAATGGAATGATGCCTATTGATTGTTAGGAATCTTTAGCCTTATTCTCCTCCTGCTGGGAATCAACTCACCCCCAGGCTTTTCTCCTTTGTCCATTATTAGAATCAAATCTGACAAATATCTTGCTTACCAACAAGTCCTTAGCAAGATGAAGAGAGGCAACATGGGAAAAGCTACGGAGGAGACCTTGGAACCGGGAAGTCTGGAGATCCCACCTCCAACATGCATAGGCTTTGGGAAGTTAAGTCGCATACCCTCTGTGCTCTAGGCAATTCTCTAAAAAGATATTAGCTGTAAAGAAAGTGACTTATCGACCTGACCTTTAGAAAGAGTTTTGTCACCAAGGACTTCTCTGTCACTGAAATCACAGGTGCAATCTCTGTCTCTAGACTCTATCCTTATCATTCTCAATTTTCCAAACACAGAAAGCATAAAAGTGCTTGATGTACACCAATGGTGATACCCAAGTAAGTCAGTAAAGCCCCAAGCTGCTACGATGGTTTCATAGGCTCATAGATTTAGAGATAGAATTCGTGAATTTAGAACTTCATGGTAATATGATGAATTCTTCCTCCTTTAAAGTGGAAGAAACTGTGGCTCAGAGCGGTTGAGTAATTTGTCAAAGGGGGCACAGGTAATAAGTGAAAGAGCAGATAGCTAGAGACAGTCTCAGAGGTCATCTATTCCAACCCCTTCACTTTTAAACTCCAGAAGTTACCACATAGGCATTAAGTGCCGGAGTGGAGATTTGAACTGGGGTCCTACAACTACAAGTTTGGTTCTCTTTCTCTTTTTTCTTTCTTTCATTCTTTCTTGCACATATTTGTATTTATTCTGTTAAATATTTCCAAATTACATGTAAATATTTTTAGCAATCATTAAAAAAAAAAAATGAGGGGCAGCTAGGTAGCATAGTGGCTGCAGCACCAGCTCTGGAGTCAGGAGGACCTGAGTTCAAATTTGGCCTCAAACACTTGACACTTACTAGTTGTGTGACCCTGGGCAAATCACTTAACCCCAATTGCCACACACGCACACACGCGTGCTCACGCGCGCGCGCACACACACACACACACACACACACACAAAACTGAGTTCCAAATTCTTTATCTTCCTCCTGCCCCTCCCACCTCCTGGAGAAGGCAAGCAATTTGATATAGGTAATACATGTGAAACCACGCAAAATATATTCCATATTAACAATGTTGTAAAAGAAAACAGAAAAATAAAACAAAATAAATACAGAAAAATTGCTTAAATCTGCACTCGGAGTTTATCAGTTCTCTCTCTGGAGGTGGATAGCATTGTTCATCATGGGTCCTTTGGAATTTTCTCGGGTCATTGTCCTGATCAGAGTAGCTAAATCATTCACAGTTGATAATCTATACAATATTGTTGTTACTGGGTACAATGTTCTGCTGCTGCTGCTGCTTACTTCGCTTTGCATCAGTTCATATAAGTTTTCTCAGGTATTTCTGTAACTATCCTGCTCATCACCAGAAGCTCTGGACTTTCAGTTCTGTTAAAGGCATATTTTTTTCTCTCATTTTATATCTCAACCTCTGTATCTCAGTGAACAATGCACTGCAATTGAGGCACATGCATTGGGACACATCCCATGCCATTACAAGGTAGGAATGCAATGAGAAAATCACTTTGCAAAATGATAAAGCACTATAGAAATGGGTTTAGGTTGTTCACAGGGTCTAGAGCTGGGAAGACTTTGGGGGCTATCAAATACTGTGTCCTCATTTTATAGATGAGAAAACTGAGGTCCATGGTGGTTCAATGACTTTTCCATATCACACAGTTTTTTGGTATTAGAAAAAGAGTGACTTCCTTATGGAGGATTTATGGAACAAGAGACAGTAGTGACTCAGGATGAAAGGTCATGCAAAGCCTATAACCTGCACCAATGTACTCAAATGGATGAACTCACTGTAGCCATAATGGCTTTTGTTTTCTTTGAATGGCTCAGCTTGCCTCATTGAGCCTCTGGACACTGTGGCTTGCTCTTCCGGGGCAGGAGGCCCGGGGAGCATGCCGGGAGGCAGACGGCTTCCTGTGTGGGGAGTCATGGGGCTGGCTGAGGGGAGGTGTTAGCTCCAGAACCTGGTCTACCCTAGGGGGAGGAGCCAACTCAAGAACCAATCAGCCCTGGTCATTCGGGCGGAGCTTGATGATGTCAGAGACCCTATAAGAGGGGAGAGGACAGCTCGGAGAGTTCTTCCTCTCTTTCCTTTTCCGGTTGGAGCCAGAGGCAGTTACAACGACCGTTACAGAGGCAGTTACGACCGTTACATCGTCAGTTTCAGTTGCAGCTTCAGTTTCAGAAACAGACACAGCTGAGGCAGGAGCTGCCAGCAGCAGAGCTGATCTACGGGAGGAAGCTGAACAAAGACTTCAGTCCAGTGGGTAATCTTATTACCATCAAGGGGGAAACATGATTTTGCTTTACGCAATCATGTTTCTCTGTAGCCTCCTGGTTACTCTTTCAAGGCGTACTTATTGGGCCTGGAAGATTATGACCAACATATCAAAATGGGGCTTCTGGTTCATGGGTTGGTTACTGTGGAGCCTAAATAAATGTTTTGATTCTTCTGCCTTCTACTTTGAGAGTTTCTTCTATCCGGCGATTCCGAACCTTTCAGACATGTTTATGATCTTCTTTGAGATTATAAACTCTGCCCTCCTGATACATTTGGCGTCACGAACAGGATCGCTAGGTATAAGATCTCTATTTAGAAGCAGAACAATTCCAGAGGAAGAGATAAATATCCCAGGATGGGAGGATCCATTTTATTCCTCCCTAGCAAAAGAATTGGCTAAAAAAGCTGGACCCTGTGAAAACTGGGAACCAAGGCTACGGAGAGGAGATCCTAGGGATTTAGAAAAGTGTTTACGAGAAGTTGGGATTCA
Organism: Trichosurus vulpecula; assembly: GCF_011100635.1. Classification (NCBI taxonomy): domain Eukaryota; kingdom Metazoa; phylum Chordata; class Mammalia; order Diprotodontia; family Phalangeridae; genus Trichosurus; species Trichosurus vulpecula. The sequence continues at coordinate 139,932,450 of NC_050578.1, forward strand.
GTCAGGGGCATCACTATCTAGGCAAAGCTGGATAGTGTTATCAGCCTACCGTCTAGTATACGAAAGATTGAGATTAAGTGAAAGACATGGGGGCACTCCTACCCCACAGGAAAAAGGGAAATCTCAGATAGCAGAAGACCAAACTGACTCAAATGAGAACTTTTCTATTAATGTGGCTAAGAGCAACAGGAGACCAAAAAAGCCCAGAGTGCATTTCAACCCAGCCCAGAAAGAGCCGGCTGAGGCACAAAACACTACTGGGGTTCAGGATGTGCCTCACATAGAGAATAGGAGATGGTTAAATGATCAGACAAGGGCTCGACCCATACAAAGGAGGAAGACAGAAACCCGAGGTGAAGATTCAGTTACAAGGGAAATTCAGGAAGATTTCTCACCGCAAGAGGTCACAGATATTTTGAGTAGATTCAGCCAAAGAATAGGAGAACCATTGATATCTTGGATGGTAAGACTCAGTGATCAAGGGGCCGGTGGAATATCAGTAGATGGGACAGACTGCATGAGATTCATAGGTATCAGCCATGATCCTCTAGTTCAACAAGCTTTTAGGGAACATCATCAGCAAGGAGATGGTGATAGCAGGACTACTCTGTTGGCATTAGCCGCTGTGGGATGCAATAAGAGATATGATACTGATTCTATGTGGCCCACTGAGCACAGACCCTGGTATTCACTTAGAGATTGTATCATGAGACTAAAGGAGGAGGTAATGAAGACTGCCATTATGACAGGAACTGCAGACAAATATTACAATGATTCAATGGAACTGTCTCATAGGAATTTAATAATTAGGACAGCTCCCCCTGCTTATAAACAACTAATTTTGAATTTATTGCTTGGAGAAGTAGGGAGCCGTCTTACAACAGTGATAAATAAGATTTTACAGTTATATGACTTAGGTGACTGGGGAAGGGATAGATCTCCTCGAGAGAGAAGAGTGAATAACCAGCAAACTTGGCGCCAAAGGAGAGTAACAAGGAAAGAAATGTTTACTACTTTATTGAGAGCAGGGGTAGGTTTTGAAATGATAGATGGAATTCCAACCAATGAATTATACAGAATGTATAGAGGACTTGATAACACGAGAGATAGGGAAATCAGAACTGCTCCTGCAAGCCTACAAGCCACTCAGACTGAAGGTGACCTTGTGTGATTAACGGATGAAAACTTGTACATTTGGGGAAAGGCTGGGAGGACAATCTTAGTCTATATCTAGGGTGGGATCCTCTTGGCTTCCTCATTATGTTCCTTTTGAAAAGAAACATTTCCCACCTGAGTTTGGCTCTGATGTTGGATCTTTGCATAACTAAAATCTCAACCAAACTTGAGATGATTTTATTTGAAGAATTATAGTCCATACTTGTCTATTCTTTTTGTCCTTTGTTTTGGCTAACCTTGTTGCTAGTTTTGTTTCCTTCAGGCTTAAACACCCTGCACTTTCCGGTGACTGCCTAAGCATGTAGCATTCTTGGAATTCCTGCCAGCTCCTTAAAGAAATGACCTCTGGAATGGGACTTTTTGGGGGCAGGGCCATCTCTACATCCAATTTCAGCATGAAGAAGCTATGGAAAATGAGACCTTCACCCCTCACCCCAAGATTTTGAGCCCCAATCGTTCAAGGGGGGTGGAAATGATGATAGTGTTCTGTTTACTTATTTTGTGTTATCCTTGCTGTGTTGTTTTATTGTTATGATATTATTGATCCTATGTAATGGATACAAGGATTTAGGGGTGGACATTTGAATTATTAATAATTATTTTGGAGATGATTGATTGAAGAGATTATCTTGCTGGGACCTAGGGGTGGATCGCATTTGAATCGTTAAACCAATGTTTAGGAATGTCACCAAATGATATGTTTTGCTTTATAATGAATGATATGTTTTAGTTTCCTTTGTAATTGAATCACAATGTATGTTCTAGGATACATGGCTGATTAGATTATGTATCCTATAACAAGGGGTGGAATGTAGCCATAATGGCTTTTGTTTTCTTTGAATGGCTCAGCTTGCCTCATTGAGCCTCTGGACACTGTGGCTTGCTCTTCCGGGGCAGGAGGCCCGGGGAGCATGCCGGGAGGCAGACGGCTTCCTGTGTGGGGAGTCATGGGGCTGGCTGAGGGGAGGTGTTAGCTCCAGAACCTGGTCTACCCTAGGGGGAGGAGCCAACTCAAGAACCAATCAGCCCTGGTCATTCGGGCGGAGCTTGATGATGTCAGAGACCCTATAAGAGGGGAGAGGACAGCTCGGAGAGTTCTTCCTCTCTTTCCTTTTCCGGTTGGAGCCAGAGGCAGTTACAACGACCGTTACAGAGGCAGTTACGACCGTTACATCGTCAGTTTCAGTTGCAGCTTCAGTTTCAGAAACAGACACAGCTGAGGCAGGAGCTGCCAGCAGCAGAGCTGATCTACGGGAGGAAGCTGAACAAAGACTTCAGTCCAGTGGGTAATCTTATTACCATCAAGGGGGAAACATGATTTTGCTTTACGCAATCATGTTTCTCTGTAGCCTCCTGGTTACTCTTTCAAGGCGTACTTATTGGGCCTGGAAGATTATGACCAACATATCAAAATGGGGCTTCTGGTTCATGGGTTGGTTACTGTGGAGCCTAAATAAATGTTTTGATTCTTCTGCCTTCTACTTTGAGAGTTTCTTCTATCCGGCGATTCCGAACCTTTCAGACATGTTTATGATCTTCTTTGAGATTATAAACTCTGCCCTCCTGATACACTCACATATTAAGCTTACAGTGATGATAGGCTTTAATATGCATCTCCATTTGAGGGAGGGGCCCAGATTGACCGAACTTCTCCTCCAGGCTCTGCATGGCTCAACTGCTTTCTTATCTTGGAAGTTCCTTTTACACCTAGGGCTTCCTCACCATGGGACATTGATAGTCCCCCGAAGCCTTTTCCCTGTGGAATATTCCTCCATCATGGTTGCCACGTTCTCCCATTGGTGAGATCCTCCCAAGGTCTCCATTTTGGGGAGGGGCCCAGGCTGACCAATCTTCATTTCTCACCTGCTTTTAAGTTCGTAGATTTCAACTCCATCCCTGCAGTCTGGTGTCGTTCCATTCCAACCCTCCTTGCATTTCAGCTCCATTTTATATGTGGTCTTCTCTACTAGATTAGAAGCTCCTTGCAGGCAGACTATTTCCTTCTTGCATTTCTATCCCCAGCATTCAGCACAATGTCTGGAATATAAGAAGTGCTTCACAAATATGTATTGCTTTGTCTTGCTTTCTTCACAGTATTCCTGTGAAGTTGGTAGAAATAGCGTTACTGATTACACATGGGAAAACTGAGATCAAATTAAGGTCCTTGCCAATTGGTAACACACATTAAAACTTATTTATCTTAGATCTTCATAACTCTGAGTCTGGCATCCTTTCTTCTGGCCATACTGTATCTATTGAAGTAGGTGGTTCCCCCACTTCAGCTTTAGGGGAAAAACTCACAACAATTCTATTTTCCTAAGATAGTCCCATTAGAGACTAAGACTTCATTTCCCCCAAATATCTGTAATCTATGAGTCCATTACATTATTTCTTCAGTCTGCTATCCAGGCCGTTGGAGATAGGATTGTCTATAGGTTTCTGACTGAGGTGGCTGCTGAACTTTTTATTGCTGTTCAGTCGTTTTTCAGCTGTGCCCAATTCTTGGTAACCCCATTCAGGGTTATCTTGGCAAAGAGACTGCAGTGGTTCTCCATTTCCTCCTCCAGGTCATTTTACAGATGAGGAAACTGAGGCAAACAGGGTTAAGTGACTTGCACAGGGTCACACAGCTAGTAAGTGTTTGAGGCCAGATTTGAGTTGAGCAAGATGAGTCTTTCTGACTCTGAATTCTAAGTATATCTCTTGCATACATTTTAGTGTACAGTATTCCCAAATAGATTCTTTGATGCTGCCCCCATGTGACTCTATGCTTTCATCACCTTCATCACCTTTCTTGGGCCTTCGGGTTGTCTTCTCTCTTCTATAAGCTGCCCCTTCCCCATCTTTCCAGACAGACTTGACAAGTTACACGCAGAAGAACACTTGGGTGTAGAGTTCCAACAAAAACAGATGGTCAAGTGGAATGATGGGTAACATAAGACGTACAAAAACGTGGCTCTCTCCAATTTATCCTCATGGAGGTTGCTGACAAAGAGTAATTGATGTAGGGAAGAGTAATCGATGTGACCCTTTGGGAGACAATCTGGAGCTGCTGAACCTCTGCTGGGTAAGCTCATTCATCATTCCTCAGATAGGACAGAATTGGCCCCTCATAGCTGTGCTGTCAAATTCAAATGGGAAAGGTTACTGAGGGCAGCACACTGATTTAAATTAAATTACCATTGTCTACATTGTGCTGTATTTTCATTTATTTATTTGTTTGTTTGTTTATTATTTGCAGGCCATGAGTCTTATAATTCTGCTTACTGGAACATTTGCCAGTGGAGCTTTATCAAGATTCAGTTTCTGAAATGAGTCCATCCCCAAAGAGAGGCTCTGGATTATTGTCCTTTTCCAGAGGGTCTGTGTCACCCCTTCCACCATGCTCTGTTTAAGCAACCACTACACAGAAGAGACAAAGGATGAACCACCCTGATGATTCCTTCAGTGCACACACCCTGCTCTCTCCTCTTACTAGTATACGTATATCATAAGTTATATTACAAGGTAATAACACTTGTAGCTGACAGTGATAAGTTAGACAGCTTTCTGAGTTCTTTAGCCACATTATATCATTGGACATCAGTTCTACTATCTCCATTTTACATTTTAGGATAGCAAGTCTCAGAGACATTAAATGGCTTGCTGGTGGTCATATAGCCTGTAAATGCCAGAATTCAGATTTGAATGCAGGTTGTCCTGACTCCTTGTCCAGCATTCTATGATGTCATGCAGAATGTATGTCACCAAAATGGTAGGCCCTGGAGAGTTCACTCCACCTAGGAATCTATTTTCACCATCTAACTTGAGAAAAGAGCCATGGAATATAGCTTTGTAATCATCAAGTGACTGACTCCAACGTGAGCCTCCATGATGCCTTTCAGTTCTCACGCTGTATGTCTAGATGAAGAGTATTCAGGGAGGTCCAATATCTCTGGTCATGTGAGGGTGTGCTGAGTCCTTTTCATCTAACTCTCACCTGTGACTCCAAGAAGCTATAGCATGTGCAGTAGTGGCCACACCCTGGTAAAACTGTCTCAGCAGATGGGCTAAAACTAGATTGAGCATAACCTGCAGGCTTCAAAACCCATCTGTGAGTTAGGGGAATGTCTACTCCCAAGCATGTAGAATTGGCAGATGATAACAATCTGTTTCAATGGCCATAAAGGTGGCTGAAGTAGGTACTGTGGGACGCTTAGGGCTTGGTCAGACATTGAAGGTGCCAAGGTTATCTGCTGCATCCCAGGCTGTTGCCAGCCATGTTGACTTTTGTCTTGTCATTGGATTTCTACGACGCTGGAAGACAGCGTGAGGCTGACAACTTTGTGCAACTCTGTCTCAGTTCATGCAAAAGTCAAAACATCAGCCATAATGTCGTTGGTCATTTTCAAAAACAAAGGACAAGCAACAGCAACAAGAGACGAAGACATGAAAATATCTATTAGGATCATAAATTTAGACATAGAAGTGTCTTTAAAAGTCATCAAATGTACCCTCATCCCATTTTACAGATGTGGAAACTAAAACTTAAGGAATTTCTCCAGGTCACACAGCCAGTAAGTTTCTGATGCAGAATTTGAACCCAGGTCTTCCTTGTTCCTTTCTATTACAAAAATACACTGTCTCTCTTTAAGGCATAACTTGGTCCCAAAGAAAGATCATGTATAAATGTACTTTTTTCCAGAGATTATTCTGATGAGTTGATACCCATGAATGTCAGTAAGTCAATAAATATTTATTAGTAAGTGTTTTATTGTTTTATTGACTATTGAGCACCTTCTATATGCCAGGCACTGTGCTAAGCACTGGAATTTCAAAGAAAGGAAAACGTCTTTCTCTGTTTTCAAGGAGCTCACAGTCTAATGAGGGAGACAATATCCAAATAATTTACCAACAAGATACGTGGAACATAAAATGGAAATAGTCAAGAGAGGGAAGGCATTGGAATTAATTGGGATTGGGAAGGGCTGTCTGCACAAGGTAGAATTTTATCGTGAAGAAAGCCAGGAGATAGAGGAGTAGAGTAGAGGGAGAGTTGGACATGGGGGACAGCCAGAGAAAGGTGCCTGGAGTCAGGATATGGAGTGTTCTGTTTAATGGAGAGCAAAGAGGCTAGTGTCATTGGATCACAGCTTATGTGTCTGGGGCTCGGGAAGAGCAAAGGTGTGAGTGTAAGAATGCTGGAAATTCCAGAGTGGGAGAGGGAGGGTTATGAAGGGCTCTGAACATCAAAAGAAGATATTTTTTTCACCCTAGAAGTAATAGTAAGCCACTGGAGCTTATTGAGCATGGGGCAACTTGGTCAGTTCTACATATTAGGAAGATTATTTTGACATCTGAGTAGAGGACAGACTGAAGTGGGAAAGACTAGTGTCAGTCAGACCCACTAGCTGGCCATTGCAATGGTGCAGATATGAGGTGGTGAAGGCCTGTACTAGGCAGTGGCCATGTCAAAGGGAGAAGTGGGGCATATATACAGAATGTGAAGAACAAATCGACAACCCTTGGCAACAGATTGGGTGGGGATGGTGTGAAAGAGAGTGAGGAGTCAAGAATGAGACATGTTGTCTCAGTCACTGTATCTGGCTGCTTCCCATTTGAGGTGGCAATAATGCTGAAAGTCCTCACCAAGTCATGGAGCATCCAAACCATGCCAACATTTTGGGTGTCAGAAAGCAGCAAAATCTGTAGGAGCTCAACTTGGACTTTAATGAGCATTTATGGAGTGTCTACTATAGGCCTGGTGGTATAAAGACTGAACTGAAACAATGCCTTCTCTTACAGAGCTTGTATTCCCAACTGAAATAATGCCTTCTATGAGAAGCCCTTCCTCATTCTCCTTAATTCTTCCCTCAGCTTCTGATCTACAATTTATCCTGTATATGTCTTGTTTATACTGCTTCATTTGCATGCTATTTCCCCTATTAGGCTGTCAGCTTCTTGAGAGCATGACTGTCTTTTGCTTTTCTTTGTATCCCAAGTTCTTAGTCTAGTTCTTGGCACACAGTAGGCATTTAACAGATATTTCTTGATTAACTCACATTCTCCTAAAATTCTCCTTTATCCAGTTGAGGATTCTCTTTGGTTATGTCACAAACCATAAGGGAACTTAATCTAAGAAAGCATCTTCTTGGATAGCCTATCCTTGAGAGCAGGAACCGGCAAGCTGCAGCCCGGGGGCCAAATCTGATCTTTTTGCACAGCCCAAGCTATTTGTTTACAAATCTCAAAACATTCTGAGTTCCAAGGCCAGACAAAAATGTCAACCCCTCCTCTAGGGCATCCTACTTGTCTGGCTGGGAATTTATCAATTCTCAGGAACTGTAAAATGTTGATTTCATGAGACATCCAAAATATATCCTGTTTCTCCACTTCGATTCCGAATCATTATTGTTTCGTTGTTGACAACCCTAACTGTAAACTTCTGTTTGGATGTGTCATGGTCATGTTGTACCATTCTATAGAATATGGAAGGAGGAGTCATTAGATAAAGATTGGGTTAGAGAAATTTGAAGAATTCTGGATCCAGAGATTTGGAAATGGAAGGAATTGCAAAAACCATCTTGTCCAATGGCCTTGTTTCATAGATGAGGAAATTGAGCACTAATGAGGCAGGTGAAGGACTGGCCTGTGATCACACAGGTAGTAGGATTTGAAGCCCTCTTCTGACTCCAGAGCAAATCATCTTTCTAGTGGATTATGCTACAGCAATAGCCATAACCAGATGAGACACATAAAGAGAAATCTGTTAATGGCACTTGATCTGTTCTGTGTACCTCTTGTACAGCGATACACCATCAGCATCAGCTCTGGGTGTGAATGGTATGTGAAATTAGCAATGCGCTTTGATGTGAAGAAAATGTCCATATGTCCCATAAATGAAATCATGTTCCTAGATCCTGTTATCTGCCCATAGTTCGACCATAAAATAAAAGAATGTTAAGTGACACGGTTTATTTCTTCTACACCAGTCTCTTCCCCCACCCCCTCAGTGACAATATCAGCAGTAGCTCCCAGCTGATGAAAGATCTTTGAATTCTGCTCATTTTCTTCCCACCTTCTTTGACTTTAAGGATTTGGCTTGATTTTCCCAATCACTAATATCTTCTTTTTCTTTTCTATTTCCCAAATGGAAAAAGTATCTTTTGATGGAGTTTCTCACACATGTTTTTTTTTTCTTAATACTTTAATTGGATAAATGTATTTCAAGTGTTTGGACTCTGAGCCAGTCATCACATAGTTCCACTTAATACAAGTATAATATTTTACATCTGTTAGGAGATGTGCAAATGTAGACTAGCATGCCGTTTTAAATGCCTTGACTCTGGATTAACTTTCTCAGGTTATGACTGAATTATACTCTTTCTGCATAGTTACTCATTTCTATTGGGTCTAAATCCTCAATTTAACAAGTCCTTCTTAAGGGCACCTACTATGTGCTCTAGAAAAAGGCATGAATAGTGGATAAAGGGCTGACCTTGAAATCATGAAACCCTGAATTCATGTTCTGCCCCTGCCACTTACTATGAGACCCTAAATATCTCCAGTTCCTTTGAGCTATCCTCAAATGAACTCAAAGCCTCAAATGAATTTGGAAACTCCTCACCCTCTTAGTATCCCTGTCATTTTTAAAATTCCCAGGACACTAGTTTAGAAATATTGTGAGGACCCAATTGTCATATTTTACCACCAAAGGACAGAAAAGTTATGAGTTGATGAACTTCTGCATTGTAGGCCCATGGTTGGGAGGGGGCCCATCTCTATACTTTCAATTCAATTCCATCCCACAAACAAGTATTATGTCCAGACCCTGTGCCAAGTGCTGGGGACAAAAATATAAAACCAAAATATTCCATGATTTTATGGTGCTTTAGTGCTTACCAGGGAATTCAGAAATGAGGGTTAGGGAGAAAATGAAAAGATTTCAGAAACCCAAAATGCAGTTTAAAGAAACAGAAAATTGCAGAGTTTTGTAGGGATTTCAGAGGTTATAGAGTCCAATCAGTTATGAAATAGTAGTTATCTCAGCAATATATCCCATGAATGATCAGCCAGGTCTGGTTTGAAGATCCCCAATGAGAAGACCTCATACTTTTCAAGGCAGCCCATTGCATTTTTGAACAGCTCAATCATCAGGTGTTTCTTTATGTAGAATCACAGTGCTGAATCATATTCATACTGGTGTCCACTATAGATTTTTAGACTTTTTCCACATGAATTGTTGTCTAGACAAGGCTTTCTTCTATTCAAGGTCATTCTCAGTTGCCTTTGCTTGATTTATATTCTAAATAAATCTAAAACAAATCTAACTTGGTCTTTTAAACACTTGATTTAAAAGCAGATAAAAAAGAATGGCAATACAAAAGTAGGAAGCAAAAATAGATGTTAAAGGAAATAAATCTTACTTGGACAGATAAATTGAAGGCCAAGGAGAGGGAACTAAGAATCCATAGAAGACAGAAGCAGATACTAACAGAGCAGATTCAGTATATATGAAGCAAGGGTAAAGGAAGAAATGCTGGATTAAGTCAGGAAATCAGTGTTCTAGGACTCCTGGATTCAGGATTCACTAGATATGGGATCTTGAAGAAATCATTTTCAGTTCTAGGAGTCTTTCTGAAAGGCAGTAGCAAATGGATGTAATTGTAGAGGTACCACCACATAGCCTAGAATCTTTATTCTTTAGTAAAATACAGAAAAAAATATAAAACAATCCCCAAACCCGTGCAACTCTAAAACTATCTCAACTTTTCAATTTTTCTTAAACTTCATTTTATTACAACACAGTGATTTCTGAATAACCATCTCTCACCCCCACCCTCTTCACATAATTAAACCTTATATCAAAGAAAAACAGCTAAATGAAAACACATGATATGGTTGCTATTGCATCATTCTTTCCCCGAAGTCCCCTTCCAACCCCAAAAACACACACCTCTCCTTAGAGGAGGGAAATGTTTCTTTCATGGGACGAATATTTTTATTATAATTACTCAGTTTGACTAATATGGCATTGTTTTAATTGATATCATTGCAGTCATTGTGTATTTTGTTCTTTTTGCCCTGATTATTTCATTCTGGATCAGTTCATACAAATCTTCCAATGTTTCTCTAAATCTCTTGTATTTAATGAATATTATTCATGTACAACAATTTGTTTACCCATTCCTTAATCAATGGATACACATTTTGTTTCTAGTTCTTTGCCATTACACATACACACATATTCCTATTAATATATTGTTGTGTGCATGTGTGTGTGTGTGTGTGTGTGTGTGTGTTAGAATTTTTTGTTTTTCTTTGAAATTCTTGGCATGTGCCAAATAGTGGGATCACTGGGTGGAAAAGAAGGAAAAGTTTAGTCTTTTTTTTACATAAGTTTAAACTATTTTATAGAATGGTTAGACCAATCCAAACTTTTTAAAACATATCAGTGTACTTGTCTTCCTACATTTTCACTAGAATTTATTATTTCTGTTTTAGGAGACATCTGTGACAGTTTGTTGGGGTGTATTTCCCTTTACTTTGTTAAGTGATACTGATAGTGTTCATTACCAAATAATACAAAAGTATGCAAAGAAATAAAAAATCCTGGTTACCACTGGCTTTAGGTTCTATTCATGTCCAGTAGCTCATGGTCATATCTCTTCTTAGAAAAAGAACTAAAAGTAATTATATCCTATATAAAAACCATTCCCCTTATGCTGGATATCTCTCAGTTTGCACACTTCAGATCTCTTTTTTTGTCTTGTCTTCACCCATTAGAATAGATGCTCCTTGAGGGTAGGGAATGTCTTTGTACTTAGTACTTAGCATAGTATTGGAAGAGAGAAAGCTCTTAATTAATCCTTCCTTCTTACCTTTCTTCTCTCAGCAGCCACTTTCAATATCTAATTGGTTTTCCATCATTGTAGGAAATTAAGTCAATTGAATGAGAATTCACATTCCACTGTGTGTGTGTGCGTGTGTGTGTGTGTGTGTGTGTGTGTGTGTGTTTGTGTATATACATACATATACTAATGAGTATAGGAACAGGGAATAGGGCAAATAAGCTAAAAAAATGCTTCCTTGGTTAAAAACAACACCATTTATTTTCATGTCCATTAAAATCTTGATAAGTTGCAACCCCCTTACACCCACTATGCATCTTTCTATAGTTGGTTGATGCATTTGCATTTGTTTTTCTTCTGAGATAGTGGGATTGTAAGATTCAAAGCCATACAGGATTTGGAAGAAAAAGATGGGCTTGGGCAGCTGGGAATTGCTGAAAGTTCTGTGTGATTTAAAGATAAGTTGTAGTTAAACTTTTATATTTTCAGTCTCTGGGCAGTTTTTGAATTGCCTAAGTTGCATTTTTCTCGAAGTGATAGCTCACACAGTACATAGCTGGTTGTTGGAGACTTCAAAGGCAAATTTAATTCCCCGATTACTCATGTAACCCCTCTAGATGATGCTAGAATTGTCAGAGGTGGAACAACATGAGGGTATGAGATTGGGCTTCTGGGATGCCTGGCACCATTTCCAGATGTCCATATAAGCACGCATCACCTATTTGTGAACTTCATGTTAGTGGATGACTCACCCACTGGTAAGAATCACCTTCCTGTTCTAGCAAATGGCACTGTGACGAGAACATCTGTCAGCTTTTCCATGACTTCATTAAAAAAAAATATTGGCCAACTTCCTCCACTAAGGTGAATGGTCCTTGAAGACAGCTGGAATGAACAGCTTTCAGTACTCTTAAACACTTTCCTTTTCTTCCTAATCCAATGAGATCTCCTGCTTTCCATGTTCTGCTTCTCACAGCCTCCTTACCCAAGTCTTTCCCAACAGTGATATTCACAGGAACTGAGTTAGAACCAAATATAAATGAGCAATTGAATCCAATGGAACAACTGGACCCTATTTCTTCATTTGGGGCTCAGGATGAGACTGCAGTCAAAGAAGATATCTTGCAATAGCTTTTTAATTTCTCAATTAAAGCCCCCACTAAGAGGACCCAACTGTGCAAGATTCCAAGTTAGTTTTACACATATCTTATGCGGTGATTTCAATGCTGTTTTTTTATTTAACAAGTAGCAGGAAAATACGTAGATGACATTCAAACAGGGCTTCAACTAAGCTGTAAATAGGGTTCAACTTTTCCATGCTTTGAAATTTAAATGGTGGTAATCAATAGACCTTTGTTATATATTGGAAATTTAACTGAGTTTCAAGTCAAGACCAGAGGTTTTCATTAGAAAAACTATGATATAGTGGATAGGGTGCTGGATTTTTTTCTTTTCTTTTTTTTTTTTTTAAAGAAGAGGGCCTGAGTTCAAATCCTGCTTCTGAAACTAACTAGCTGGGTGACCATGGATGAATCACTAAATCTTTGTGATCCTGTTTTCTTTATCTGAAAAATGTGAACAAGGTAACCTCATTGTGGAGTTCAAATGCAATGAGAATGACTCTTAAAATTACAATATCCATGTAAATATGTGTGTATGTGTGTGTGTGTGTGTGTGTGTGTGTGTGTTCACACACACGAATATCAGCAGTTGCTATGAAAATTTACCATTGGATGGAGTTTCAAAGATCAACTAGTTTAATTTTATAGATGAAAAGACTAACACCTAGAGAGTAAAGAGAAATGCCGGAATCCCCACAAGTCCTTGGCACAATGAGATTTTAACCTAGCTTCCCTGACTCCAAATCCAGCACTCTTTCCAATATTCCGTATTAACTCAATCCAATATGTCAAGCATTTATTAAGTGCCCATTACACTATAGAAGCAATGGTAGCTTCTGTGGATACAAAGGTGAAAATGAAATAGTACCTGCCCTCGAGGATCTTATAGTCTATCGGGAAATAACCAACGTGTTTACTATTAACAACTATGAATAAAATATATACAGAGCCATTAACTGGAGATGAATCCACAGATTTGTCATAAATAGATTAAACATTCCACAGTGGAAGGGTAGGGGAGATTGGGAGAGGAGCGGAGAGGGGATAGAGCTGACATGAATGGTGATGAAGGAGTGGGGAGGAGTAGACAGGGAAAGGAGCTTCAGAATAGGCAGCCCTCCGCTCACCCATCTCACAGCAAGAGGTGGCCCTTCTCTTTAGCAAAACAAACTCCTTTGCCTCTTTTTGCATCCCTGGAACTTACATATACAGCTTTTTAAATATCTGGAGACAACTATTATATCCCCTATCTCTTTCTCCTGCAAATATTCTTTATTCTAGGCTAAAAATTGCCACTTTCAATCATTCTTCATATGGCACTATCCTAAGATGTTTCACTATCCTAATTCTTCCTCGAAGACTGTACAACACAATTATATCACACCTAATATGACAGCACCCAAACTAAAGACAACAACCACTAAAGTAGATGTTCTCTGAATGTTCCCAAATCTTACTGTCCTTCCTAAGATATGGTGCTCCTATTCAAGAGTTACCACCAAATGGAATATGACTGGGATAGAATACAGTAGGAGTACCCTCTCTCACTTTCTGGATAGCATGACCTTATTAATATATGCTAAGATTCCCAATACTATAAAAATAATAATGAATTATTACATTGTCATATTTATCACCCACACTTCAGGATATTTCCTTCTCCCTTATCTATCCAGCAAGTAATCATTTATAATAAAATAGGTAAGTAGAAAATAAGATTAAGTCTAGCAGAATCACTCTTTTTGTTAGCTTTGCCAATTTGATATTAGGTTGTACCTCAGAGTTGTTTTAATTTGAATTCCTCTAATTATTAGAAAATTTTTAAAATTTTGTTATTGATATATTTTATCTTCTGAAAACTAACTGTTCATGCATGTTAAGCACTTGTGAAATAGAACGTATGGCTCTTATATATATACATATATATACATATATATGTGTGTGTGTATTATATATCTATGCACATATGTGTGTATATTATATATATGTGTGTGTATGTATCATATATAATATATATAAAAATGACTAAATACTACTCTATACTCTCTCTTTCTCTCTCTCCCTATATATATAATATATCTAGTTTATGTTTGTATATGAAATCAGACCTTTATCAGAGAAACATGCTACAAAAGTCTTCCTCGCCCCATTTATGTGCTTCTCCTTCAATTTTAGATGCGTTGGTTTTGATTGTGTAAAATATTTTAATTTATGCAATCCAAATTGTCAATTGTGTCTTTTGTGATCATCTCTGTCGTTTCTTTGGTCATGAACTCTTCCCCTATTCATAAACCTGAGCAGTAATTTCTTCCTTGGTCCTTGAATTTGTGCATAATGTCACTCTTTGTGTCTCAGTCATGTGCTGATTTGGAGCTTAGCTTGGAATGTGGTGTGGGATGTTAATCTATACCTAAGTCTGCCATGACTCCTTTACTGTTTTCCCAACAGCCTTTGTTAAATACTTAGTTCCTACATGAGTATTTGCAATCTTTAGGTTTAACAAACATGAGGCTACGGCATTTGTTTGCTCCTGTATATTGTGTAGCTGTTCTTTCCCACTCATCAGTCGTTTGATATATATTAATTAGAGCCAAATTATTTTTGATGATCATGGTTTTGTAGCATGGTTAGACTTCTGGTACTGCTATGTCTACCCCCCATCCCAGTATTTTCATTAATTTCCTTAATATTCTTGAAATTTTGTTCCTCCAGACAAATTGTTCTTATTTTTTCTGGCTCTATAAAATTATTCTCTAGTAGTTTCATTTTTATGTCAATGAATAAATAAATTTCTTTTAGAAATATTGTCATTTTTATTTTATTAATTTGGTCTATCCACTAATAATTCTTACCTCTCCAATTATTTACATCTGTCTTTATTTGTGCCAAAAGTATTTTGTAATTTTGCTTATACAGTTCATTTGTGTGGGTCTTGGCAGGTGGACAGCAAAATATTTTATATATTCTGTATTTATATTCTTTCTGTCCTTCCTGCTGGGTTTTGTTAGTAGTATAAGGGATACCAATGATTAATCTGGATTTATTTTATAATCTGCAACTGTGTTGAAATTATTAATTTTTTCAATTAGGTTTTTTTTAGTTGACTGCCTAGGGTTCTCTAAGTAAGCCATTGTATCCTCTGGGGGAAAAAATGACAGTTTTATTTCCTTCCTGCATCTGCTGATTCCTTCAATATCTTTTTTATTTAAAAAAATGTTCTTATTGTTATAGCTAGAATTTCTAACACTATGTTGAATACTAATAGTGATAATGGACTTTCGTGTTTTACTCTTGATTCAAAGATGTCCTTTAGCAAGGGTCCAGACCAAATTCCTCTCTCTGTGGATGGTGACCCAGATTAACAGCTTGGGGAGAGGATTGTCCTTAGAACATGCCTGTCACTATTCTATTTATTTCTTTTCTTATTTTGAATAGTTCCTCACTTGTACTTATTTGTGCCTTTGATGATTTTAAAGTTATTTTTAAAACCTACAACTTCAGTGCATTAATCTTCCTTTTCAAATATTTTTATTAACAATATTTTCAGAGAAAATTTCCCATAATGATTGTTTTATTCACATTCCAGAAATTTTGGTATTTTGTTTGTTATAATTTTCTTTCATATACTTGTTAATTATTTACATAACCTTTATTTGATCCACTCTTTTTTAGGATATCATTATTAAGACCCTATTTAATTTTATGATGCTTGTCTTCCTTTATTAATGAGTATTTTTACTGTAGTATCATCTGTAAAGGATGTGTTCAGTATTTCAGCATTTTATATTGACAAAGAATTTCTTTTGTCCTAGTACATCATCTCTTTTTGTAATGGCACTGTTTACTTCTGAAAAAATACATATTCTTTAGTGTTTCCATTCAGAAAATGCCATCAATCTTTCAGATCTACCTTCTTCAACAGTGTGATGAGTTCTGCATTATGTTTTTTGTTAAATTTATCCAGCTCTGGCAAAGAAACGTTGAAGTCTTCTGATATCATTGGATTGCTTTTTAAATATTTTTGCAACTCAAGTAATTTTTCCTTTATAACTTTATCTGGTGCATATATGTTTAGCATTTATATTGTTACATTGTTTTGGATACCTTTAAGAATAATGTAGTTTCCCTATTTATCTTTCCTGACATCATGAATTTCAATTTTTGCTTTAATTGTTGCGTTATTGTCTTTTTAAAATCACCTGATGCATAGTAAATCATTCTCCACTATCATTTTCATTCTGTATATTTTTTATTTATTTTAGATTTGTATGAGTGTTCATACTGGCATTACCCTCCTCTCCAACTCTTTCTACAACTCATTTTCCTTTTAAAAAAGTGTTTGAGCCATTCACCTAAGATTCTGAGAGTTACACTTCTATTTACCTGTTTCTTTCTTCTGTATTGATTTTGTCTTCTTCCACCGTAAGTCAGAAATTTCTCCTTGTGTTGGTTTGTCTTATTTTGATGCTTGACCCCTCTTATTTACCAGGCCTGTTACCAGTTCTTTGTATTTTTGTATTTGATAATTTCTCTTCTTCTTTATGTTTATTGAGCTGTTTATCTTCTTCTTTTGACATTTATCTTTCCATTACCAATGAAGTACTTGTTTTGGAATTTTCCCCAGGGGGAAAACATGAGCTAACACTGCTTCTGAGCAGGATGAAGTACATTATAAACAAACAATTATGAAGAAAAAGTGGCATAAAAGATATCATCAATCTGCTACAGTTTAAGGAATGCTCATATCAAGAGGTTATGGATCCAGGAATATTTCAGGGTAAAATTGAAGGGCTAGTTTGCAGGAAATATTCACAGCAGAGAGGGGCCCAAGTAGGACTTATGATTTGCTATAGAGAAGATCATTTGGTTGGATCCATCACTGAGAATTACTGTTTAGTGTCTGTCCTTTAGTATGTGCTGTTCATTTTTGAAGTGTTAGGTATTGGCCCACCTATACACACGCATTCAGAACTCGGGTCTTTCTACAAGAGCCTTCTCCTCATTCTTCCATTGGGTTACTAGTACCTCCCCTCCCCTCACAAGAAAATCCTGTTTTTATTTACTTTATATGTACTTCAAATTTACTTATCTGTGTAAACATTGTCTCCAGTTGTTTACAACTTGTCAATATTCAGAATGTGGGCTCCTTAAGAAAATAGATTGTTCTTTTCTTTGTATTCCCTGGGTCCAGCACAGTGCATAGAACATAGCAGGTGCTTAATAAATATTTATTCAATAAATTTACATGTGCTATATTGTGTTCAGTCCTGAGCACCAGAGTTTAAGAAGGATATTGATAAGTTGGAGGCATCTGGAGGAGAGCAATCAGATTGGTAAAGAGTTTTGAGTCCCTGTTAAGAAACTGACTGAAGGAATTGAAAATGTATGGTATACAGAAGAGAAGATTGGGCAGCTGTTGGGGGAAGGATGGAAATGATAGTTATCTTCGAGTATCTGAAGGAATGGTATATGGAAGAGGAATTAGACAAGCTTTTTGGACCCAGGATAAAGATCCAAGAGAAATGGGCAGCACTCAAAAAGAGATAAAGTCAGGCAGGATATCAGAAAGAAATTCCAACAATTACATCAACTGAAAAGTTGAGTGTCTTCAAGCAGAGACTGAATGACTACTTGTTGGGAATGCAGTAGAGGGATTACTTTCAGGTATGAGTTTACTAGATGACTATTGAAGACTTGTCCCACAATGGAAATTCTGTAATTATTTGAATCTGTGAATTATAATATGACAAGGAAATCAGGTGGTGAGTATCATGGAACCCTATAATCTGCAGGATCTGAACAGTCTGTGAGCCACAAGGCCTGAAATCATCCTGTGGGAAGCAGCAAAGATGAAGGAGACAGCAGCTTCCAGCATACTTAAGTATCAAGGAAAAGGTCAACATTAATTAATAAGAGTATTAACAGCAAAGGTCAGAAAGGCAATACAGACTGAAATGCCAAGGAAATGATTCATAGGAAAGTAGAATTCTATGAATCTTATTTCCTAGAGTAGAAGTAACCTCAGGTGCCATCTAGTCCAATCCCTACATGCCATAGATGAGAAAACTAAGGGCCAGGTTGACCTCAGTGTTCAAGATTTTACACCTGGTAATGTCATTATGTGGATAGAGGGATAAAATTGATCAAGGATCTCCTGATAAGTCCTCAATGCATATAAAACTCTATTATTTTTTTTTAAAGTAAGAGGATAATAAATAGTTGTACCTCCACAACAGTAGCTAAGGGTGGAGGTGGAATTATAAAATAAACAAGTCATAGAGGACAGCACAAACAATACATTTTCAATACTCTAATGAATCTTTGATATTAATTATTCTGAATGTCCCATTGACACACTGAATCAACCATTCCTCACCATACTGTGCAACTAATGTCCTCATCTTTGCATATGGTCACCACAGGGTGCTCATGCAATGCATCAATGGTCGACTTTGATTTTTCCTGATATCATACAGATTTCCATAGAACATTTGGGCTGCCCATCTGTCATCTTTTGCCCTTGCATGTGAATAGTCTTTTTCTTCCCATCATATGTTTCCATGAACAAATCTTTAACTCTTGGCCATCTCTGAAGTTGCTCATAGTTTATATGTTGCAGACTGCTCACATATAGTAATTCCCTCCTGATTGCCTTCTCTGTGGTGGTTGTTTTCAGTTTTTTTTTTTTTTGAGAATGTTGCAGAGCCTCCAAAATGAGATCTATAAAAACTCAAATGATTTAACCCATCATCCACTCAAGACAGATCAAGAGGGTAATGAATTGGGCAGGTTATGGCATACAGTTGCATGGATGACCTATCGGACTGCATATATGGGGCAGACTGTATAAAGGAAGGATGACTTGGACCAAGGATAAAACAAAAAAGATGTGGGTGAGCTGGATTGTCCTCAGGAAATTGTCCAATTTCTTTAGTGACTTTAAACTTCTCCCAGAAACAAAGGTCAGTCTCTGAAATATCAAAATTCTACTGGTGTAGTTATAAAACAAACTATAAGATATGGAACATACTATGTCAATAAAGAACTGAAAATTATGATCATAAAAAAATAAAAATTCATTATTTCAAGTACTCGCATAACTAAACTTAGCCCCTCCCCTCTCTAAAAGAGAGTGGAAGAGCAGGGGAGGTCTCAAGGAAGCCAATGATATGTGTTTGTGTATGTTTGCATGTGTGCATATTTGAGAGAGAGAGAGAGAGAGAGAGAGAGAGAGAGAGAGAGAGAGAGAGAGAGAGAGAGGTGCTCAGAGAGACACAGAGATGGAGAGACATAGAAAGAGACAGAAAGCAAGAGAGGGAGAGAGAGAGAAAGAAAGGAAAGTCCACTGGAGGGGTAGAGAAACCCTAGCAGTACTTGTCCACTGTAAGAGACATCTCAAGTGCCATGTAGGGCAGAGGCAAGAGAAGATGATACTTCTTTGCTACCCACACCACAAGATACGTGGCCGAGTGGTTTCAATTATGGGGCAACTGTAGGTTAAAGAATGGAAGGGAGATATGGGAACTCAGCCATGCCACTGACTCCATCAGCAGCAGTACAAGACAGGAGACTGTAGCTGAGATGGCCAGGTTTCGATGGCATGATATGCATAATGGTAGATTAGCTGGACTAGCTTGCCAAGAACTCTAATAGTCAAATGCCTCCCATTTCCCCCAACTCTTGCTCACTGATTCTTCCACTTTATTTGCTTTCTGCATTTTATTGCCATGTGATCACAAAAGAAACTGATTTATCTAAGATACCATTCGTTGAGAATATGTGTGTCTTTAGAGAAAGTCAATGTAGCTAAGAGAAAAGCTATGGTTCTATATAAAGAAGAAGAAAGAAGGAAATTATTTTGTTCCATTGCTGGGGTGCTATCTGGGGACTTCAATGAACCAAAGAGATTCCAAACCAGAGATCAAGATGGATCCAGATTCCCCTGGGTACAATTGAGATAAACAATGGCATTATGGGAAAAGAATCTTGGTAAGTAAGATGCAAGAGTTACTTCCTGCAGCTGTATTTGCTTTAAGGGCTTAGGAAGATGTTTTCCTCCCACACAAATGTGGAAAAATGTGTTCATGTGTATGTGTGGTGGAGAGCCGAGGTTGGTGACTGGGGAGAAACTCCTGCTTAAATGGAACTGTAAAGGACAGAGTAACTACACTTACATAACATAGATAATTTTCCAAGGGTGGTTAGATATTCTCCAATAACTTCAAATACATCTCAACTCCAGCCACCGTAATATATCCAATGGAAATTTTTTTTTGCATGGACAAATTCAATGTCCATAGAATAATAAGGGCAGTTTTTGAATGAATGAAAATATAAACGTTTGATAAGGATATAATTTCCAAGATACAAAGGCAATTAACCTAAATATATAAGCCTGTGGGCCATTTCCCAAAGGATAAGTGGTCAAATGAGATAAATGAACAGTTCTGGAAAGAATTGCAAATTAGTAACAACCATATGAAAGATTATTCCAAATCACCAATAATAAAAATCCAGTTTAAAAAATCTGAGTCTTTTTTGTCACACACAGAAAATCATCAAAATGACAAAATATGGAATTATTTAATATTGAAAAGAAAGGCATTAATACATTGTTGGTGTATCTGTGAATTGGTCAAACTATTCCAGAAAACAATTTGTAATTCTGCTACAATAAAAAAGGGGCCTGAATTGCCCATGTCATTTGACCCTGAGATCCCTCTGCTATCCAAATACCCCTGAATTGTCATGGACAGAAAGAAAGATCTCGTATATAAAAAAAATTAATTTTATCACTTTTTATGGCAGCAAAGAACTAGCGTGAGGTCTGGGCAAATAAATTGTCATAGAGACGTGTATTGAAATATCATTACTGTGCTGAAAGAAACCGTAAATATGATCAATTTAGGGAAACATGGGAAAAGATGAATTGATGAAGAGTGAATTTAAGCAGAACCAGGAAAAAGACATATTTTGTGTATGTCTACATATATATATATATATATATATATATATATATATATATATATATATATATATATATACTCTTATGACTACAATGAAATAAATGGGAATGGTGATTAAGACAACAACAAGAAGAATGCTGTGTAATTTGGATGACCAAATGTGGCCCTGCAGAAGAGTGAAAACATGAGCCTACCTTCCTTTACTGTACAAACGAGAGATTCTGGATCACCATGGAAAGCATAGAAAAGCAAGTACTGGAAATAGTTAAACTTAAAATCTCTGTTTTTGATAAAAACCGGAGCTCCTAAATTATTTGGGGCAGAATGTCTGATTGGACAAGAATTGTTGAGGAAAACGGCAAAGCAATTTGCCAGCAATTCAATTTTGATTGGCGTTTAGTAATTGGAATATTGTATATGTTGTGTGATGTAGTCATTGGTTAATTTTGCTAGCCATTTTTTTCTTTCTATAAGGGAAAACTCACTAGGTTAGGGAGAAAGGAGGGACAGATTAAAAAATGATGATGATGTAAAAACAAAAGGTACCAATAAAAATATACTGGAGTTTGCCATGGTGTTATAATGTAGCAGTGGGGTGGGAGGCCCAGAGGAAGGAGTCCTTGGAGCTTTCCTACAGAGGCCCTTAAATGTAGGGCATGTGGGAGAAGCAGAAGACTTATTTGCAGCTCTATGTCCACAGATACGACTACCTCTCAGTCTTCGGCTGACTGGCATAAACTTCTCTGTATACAATTTGTATATATCAGTTTTCGTATACGTTACATATTCCTGCTCACATCACATTTTCCTCTTTACTCCCCTTAAAAGGCAAGCTGTTTGAAGGCAAGCACTGTCTAGTTTTCCTTTTTCCTTCCTTCACTAAGCATGGTGGCTGGCACATGGTAAGTACTTAACAAATAAGTGTTGATTGATTATTAAAGGTTTGTGGGTGGTGGAGCTGGTCACAAACCAACCTTCCTCAGCCCAGGGATCTGTAGCACTATAATTGCTATATTTTCACTAGGAATCTCTCTTAAATTAATAAAACTCCAATTTAGTTTTTTTAAATGCATTCTTGAGCCATGATGTTCTTCACATTTTGACTGCTGTTATAGCTCATAACTGGGAGCAGCTGGCTCCTTCTGGAGAAAACCCATAAAAGAAGGCACTCTTTCAAACCTTCGACATCAGAGGAGTATCCAAGCTGTGCTTCCAATCACTAGGATGAGCTGAGAAATCAATCCTGGCCAGTCACTGTTTGGACTCCTCATCTGACAAAAAGACAGGGCATCTTCTGGGGAAGGCAACTGGGGGGCACTCGTGTGTTAGGCCGCAAAGGCCTCCTCTGACTTTTCAGCTGTCACAATGTGCACCCAGCCTCCCAGAAACCAAGGAGCAAGTGGTTATCTAGTCAACAGGGCTAAAAGTCAAGAGGAGCTAGAAAAATTGATGTAGAGTGATTTCTGCCACTGGAACTTGTGGAGATCGCGTATTCTCTCTCACTAATCAGAAGCAGGCCTCCCTCTTCCAGCTGCAGTGGATAGACTCTGTTTATTCGCTTTGTACATTAAGAACAAGGCTCTTCAGTGAAAACTGTATTTCCCGGCATATCTTCAGGGAAATCCATTAGACTGGCAACAGCTTATCACCACCTGTTAGTGATTTTTTCCACTGCTTAGTGGCCTGAATCAGGAGTCATGTCCTCTTTCCCTGGCTGAGTAAAACCAGGAGAGACTGAGGCTGGCAGCATGCAGTGTTGAGGTGATTTCAATGGGCAAGTTGGTGATCAATGACTGACCTCCATACTGAATGCAGAAATCACATTGTCATAGATTAAAAGCTGGAAAGGACCTCAGGGCCATTTAGTCGAATTCCCTTGTTTTATAGGTAAAGAAACTAAGGCTCATTGTGGTGAAGTAACTTGCCCTTGGTTCCAGAGGTAGGAAGTCGTGGCCGTGGTGCATGAATCTGGGTCTTCTGACTATAAATCTATTGCTGTCTCCACTGCAGCATAGTGATGCCTTGGCAAGATAAGGGATGATAATACTGCCTCATCTCTTGATTTAGAAGGCATTGCAGGGAGAAAAGCAGGAAGAGATCTAATACCCAGATTTATTTGCAAAAACCAAACTAAAACAACACTAACCTTTATCTCCCATAGTGAGTTTAGCTCAAATCTCACACTTATGTTAAAGGCCAGCATAGCTGATATTCTCAAGGAACTTACTTTTTACTGTAGAAAAATAAACCGAACACTGCTCCATTGAGGTGCAGGCAGCACATTTTCACTCCCAACAGATGACAGCTGTAGAAGGAAATAAAAATAAGCTCAAATTATATGGGGCTTTAAGGTTTGCAAAGTACTTTACATGGATTATCTCATTTGATCTCTTCTACAGACTAACACAGAGAGGAAGAAGTGGTGATAGAGGAAGAATTTCAAATGATATCTAGTTAACCACATTGGCAGGAGACAGATTTTTTTTTAACATTGACCTTGTTCATTTGTAACTCTTCCATTGAAAATCAGATAAATGTTTGTAATCTAATGGATCTGCGTTTCCAGACTGGCACAAATTAAAGGAGCATCAGAGACAATCACAGAGTAGTATGATGTCATGTGGAACACACTGGATTTAGGATGACGTAATCTCAGAGTTGGAAGGGAACTCAGAGGATCTCAAAGCACGCCGGAGTAAGAAGACTCATCTGACAGCCTAAAGAAGAGATTATACAGCCATCACTTCAAAAACAGTAACAACCAAAGAAATGAAGAGCCCCAATACTTTGGGAAGTGGCCCATTCTACACTAGATCAATGCTAATTATTAGAATATTTCTTTGATGTTAATTAAGCTTATCCCTTAAAGATCTCTTTTGGAATCTACCACCCATTGCTCTTATTTCTGCTCTCTTGCATCACATAGAATTAAATTTAACCCCTCCTTCACATTATAGTCCTTCGAATGCTTTTTTAAAATTAGTTGTGCCCTACTCTTTGTGACCCCATTTGGGCTTTTCTTGGAAAAAATACTGGTTTGCCATTTCCTTCTCCAGTTCATTTTACATACAAGGAAACTGAGGTAAATAGGGTTCATAGACCTACTAAGTGTTTGAAGTCAGAGTTGACCTCAGGTCCTCCTGACTCCAGGGCTGATGTTCTATCCATTGCTCCACCCTAGCTGTCCTCAAATGCTTAGAACACCTAACATATCCCTCTGGTCATCCCTTCTTCAGGCTAAACTCCACACTGACTTTAGCCATTTCTTATATTGGATAATCTTAAGGTTATCCACCACCCAAATTGCCTTTTCTGCATGGTTACTAGTTTGTCTTATGCCCTTTTCTGAAATATTGCACCTAAACCTGAGCCCCGTCCTCCACACATTGTCTGACTAGGGCAGAAGACAGGGAGACCATCGGCATTTGGCTTCCTATAGATCTCAATGTATTCTGAAGTCACATTACCTTTGTTTGATCACCTTCTATACTTCTTGTTCCATGTCAAACTTATAGTCCACTACAATCCTTTGATCTTTCTCAGAGAAACTACTTTCTTGCCGTACGTAACCAATCTTGTCCTTGTGAAATCAGTATTTTAATGCTGAAATCTAACATTTATATATTCCTCATTTCATGTATTGTATTTTTGTCTATTCCTTTACATATTGTTTGATTCAGTCAAATGTTTGAGACCTTTTGTGTATCCTGACTCTGTCATTCAAATTATTCCCTATCCTCCTCATCTCACAAATGTCATCTGTGCCTTTATCTGACTCCCTAATGAAATGTCTAAACAGGGTAGAGACAAGAATAGATCCCTGGGTACTTCAGTGTAGATCTCTGTTCTGAACCAGGCCTCCCCCAGACCAGTTCAGTGACTCAGGCTGGGGATTAGAATGTAAAGAAAAAACATGTAGACATTAACATTCAATAAAAAAATGCATTTACAATAAAAAATAAAGTACAAATACTAATTCAAATAGGCACTGTTTCCCTACTTGAAATTCACCATGGTAGAAAGGCTGACAATATCCTGAAAGATTATGGGAATTACAGTAGACCTTTGGTATGCCATCACCTTATAGTCTAAGATTTTTATGCCTCAAATAAGAAGGAAACCACTCTAATGATTCAAAATCTAGTTCCTCCAACCAACTGAATACCAAGGATATCCTCCTTACCCTATTCAAGGGGAATCAGTCCCTTTCCCACCATTCCTGCTACATGTGTCTTCCAGTCTGATACAGAACCATAGAAAACAACTTTGATCTGGTGACTTAACTCATTCTTTTCCTGCATAACAGTACTACTCTTTACCTCACCCCCTATTTTGTCTACAAGAGAATGATGAAAGACTTTATTAAGTTTATTCATCATAGCTTGATATTGACCTTAAAATGTAATACTTAGAGCTAGATCTCCCAGTGCATAGAAATCTGGATATGACATCCAAATACAACCTTGGACACTTATTAGCTATGTGACCCTGGGTCAATCACTTAACATTTCTTAGGCTCATTTTTCCTAATTTATAAACAGGGATAATGATAGCACCTACTCTACGGTATTGTTGTGAGGACAAAGTAAAATAGCATATACAAAGCATTTTGTAAACATTAAAATGCTATATAAATGCCTCTACTATCCTCATCTTTTATTCTGGAACAATTGCATCCCTTGCACTGACATAGTACAACTTTTGAGCCTTTCCCCAATCAATGAACATCAACTTTGTTTCGGTTCTTTCCTGAGAACAAAAATTGTTGCTATGAATATTTTGGTGAATATTAGAAGTTTTATTTTTTCTCTCTGTCTTTGATATTTTGATGTACAAGGAATCTTTAAGTGTACATGTATTTTTAACAAATCAAAATTAGCCTCTGAGTTCCTTATGCATTCACATCAGTCTCTAGACAATTCTCCCTTCTCCCTCCGCACTAGGATGTTTGAGTTTTGCCTTGTGCCTTCAGAAGTTCTCTCTTGAGAAATTAAAAAAAAAATCCTGAATTTTGAAACCTGACTCTGATACTTACTACCTTTCTGACTGTAGGAAGTTCATTTTCCCTCTCTGAACCTCAGTCTCCTCATGTGTAAAATGAGGGGGATTGGACTAGATCTCGAAGGTCCTTGTGATCTAGTGACACTGTCCTTCGTAAGTATTCCTTGAACAGACTACTCCATCTCCAGAACACAGATATTTCTCCTGCCTGTTCCCATGCCTTTAGTCATTCACAAGTCATGCACAAGGCAAAACTCAAACATCCTAGTGCGGAGGGAAAAGGGAGAATTGTCTAGAGACTGATGTGAATGCATAAGGAACTCAGAGGCTAATTTTGATTTGTTAAAAATACATGTACACTTAAAGATTCCTTTCCTCATCTTTTTTTTTTCTCTCTCTTTCCTCATCTGTTTCATCTCTGGCTTCTGCCTAGCTTCCCTAGTTTCTCAGCTCAGACTTCACGTTCTATGAAGAGGCTTTCATGATCTTCCTTAACTCCATTACCTTCCTTCTATATAGATATTTTCATGTTGTATTTCCCATAGAGAGGAGGGCCTGCCTTTGCCCCTTTTTGTATCTCTACTAATTAGCACAGTGCCTGGAACTTAGTAGATCTTACTAAATGTTTACTGAATGACTGATTCTAGTTCTAAATCTTATGAACCCAAACTCAGCCACTTGGGTACATGAATGTCTTAGGAACACAGACATGTTCTGTTGTTAAGTATGAATGGTTGTATTTCCTTGGACAATGAATTTGGGAAAGAGTTTTTGCCACCCTCAGAATGATACCTTTCACTGGAATTGGACAATCTCCATGGAAGCAGGTCAAGCGTGACTGACTACAGCTCAGAGACTCTGGAAAAATGCAATGAGGACAAGCTATAATACAGATTGCTGCTCCTATTTCCAGCACTAAATTCGGCATCACTTTTTTTTTCTTGTTTTTGCCACCTTTGCAGTAGAAGTGAGATTACATATTCCAATAACAAGTGACCTCAGGGTCTGAAAATAAACTCAGACATTCGATCTGTTCTTTGTCCCATATTTTATACAGACCTAGTTTGATTAGAATTCGGAAAGTGTGAATTATGCCACCTAATGAATTTGTTTTAAAAGTTAGCTGTGGTATAAGAAGGACCTGAGAAATGGAATTTTCAACTTGCTTTAGAGATTTCAATGGATAGGTGATTTTATTAATCTCCTCCCCCAAAGATGCCAATAACAATTCATTCATGTCTTTTCTCCTAAGAAACTCTAGCTTAGGCTCCTCCTTAAAACCTCCAAAGGAGATAATGATGACAATGGTGATGATGATGGACAAATACATAATATTCTAAAGCTCTAAAAAGTGACTTGCATACTTAACCTTCTTGCTTCTTACATTAACTCTAAGTGCTATCACTTTCTGTGCTTTAGATGAGTGAATTAAGAATTTATCAAGGACTTAGTTCATGCCAAGGCAACTAGATGGTGCGATGCCTAGAACACTCTGCCTGAGTACAAATCTGGTGTCAGACACCTAACAGCTGTGTGACCCTGGGCAAGTCACTGAATGTCTATCTCAGTTTCTTTGCCTGTAAAATGAGAATAATGACAGTATCTAATTCCCAGGAGTTTTGAGGGTCAAATGAGAAAATATTTGCAAAATGTTTTTAAAATGTTAAAGTATTATAGAAATACTAGATATTGTTGTTAAAATTATTACCAGTTATTGTGCTAAAGGCCACATTCAAATAGTGGAGATAATACATATAAAGGGGTAATAGCTGCAAATGAGACGGAAAGGTCATATGGTTCTTAGGGTGTAGGGGCAAGTCAGATGGTAATGTCTCTTATTTCCAATGACAAAATACATATTCTTTCTGATATTAAACCATTTGACAATGGCAAGGACTTTCTATTCAAGATTTCCCATTAAAGTATTTGCAGCACCTAAAACAAAAGTGGTCAGGTTACATGTACATAGTGGTTGCTTCCCAGGAGGGCAGCCATGGACAGAGGGCTGGATGATTACTATTTCAAAGTCTCCTGGCCATAAGATGGAACCAAGGTTGAGATAACATGTGCCAGAAGCTTTAAGTTGATGAATATTTCATTGGTCCCAAGAGGTAGCAGTCAATGAATATGAAGAGAAAATTCTCAAAAGAAGAATTGAAAACTATTAACAACCATATGAAAGACTGCTTCAAATTATTAATAATAAGAAAACATGAAAATCAAACAATCCTGAGATTTTATTTCATACCATGTGGAAAACAGCAATTGGTTTGATATACAACTTCTACAGATGACTAACAATATATATAAGACCAAAAGGCAGACCCCGATAGAACAGTGGTCAAGCGACATGAATGAACTTCTCAAAAGGCAATTGCTAACTATTAATAATCATATAAGTGGATACTCCAAATCAGGTCTCACTAAATAAATGCAAATCAAAACAATCCTGAGGGTTTTACCTTATACCCAGAAATCTGGCAAAGGTGGCAAAAAAAATGGGAAAAGTCAATGTTGAAGGGCTTGTGGAAAGAGGCATATCCTTACGTTTTGTTGATGGAGCTGGGAAATGATCTGACCATTCCAGGGAAACAATTTGGAATTGTTTTAGAAAGCAGCGTATGGTCTATTGGATGGAGTGTTGGGTCTGGAATCAGAAAGACCTGAGTTAAATTCTGGCCTCAGATGATTACTAGCTGTGTGACCTTGGGTATGTCATATAACCTCTGTTTGCCTCAGTTCCTCAACTGTAAAATAGGGATAATAGTAGGACATACCTCCCAGGGTTGTTGTGAGGATCAAGTGAGATATTTACAAATCCTTTAGCACAGTTCTTGGCACACAGGAGGATGTATAGAAATGATAGTTACTGTTGTTGTTATTCAAAGGAAGTAACTAAACTATTTGTAACCTTTGACCCAGAGATCCTATTCTTTGTCACATACCCAAAGAGGTCCATGACCTAAAAGACAAGTCTCGTATATTATACTAGAATATTTATAGGAGCACTTTTTGTATCAGGAATTTGAAACAAAGTAGATGCCTATTGGGGGCAGCTAGGTGGCACAGTGGATGGAGTGCTGTCCCTGAAGTCAGAAAGACCTGAGTTCAAATCTGACCTCAGACACTAGCTGTATGAACCTGGTCAAGTCACTTAACCCTGTTTGCCTCAGCTTATTTACCTGTGAAATAAGCTGGAAAAGGAAATGGCAAACCACTCCAGTATCATTGATAAGAAAACCCCAGAAGGGGTCTCAAAGAGTCAGAGAAAACTGAAAAACAACTTTAAAAAGAGATGCCCATTGATTAGGGAATGACTAAGTAGTTGTGATACATAAACGTTTTAGAGTATTACTGTGCTATAAGAAATGCTGAACATGATAAATAAGAAATACATAAATATAGAGAAGATTTACATGAACTGATACACAGTGAAATAAGCCAAAAACAGAAACAATATCCATGTAATATGAGGACTGGCCAATGAGGTCCTCGCTCTTTGAGCCTGTGCAATATCTACTTGGAGGGTCGATGAGCCTGCTTCTAGAAACGAACGATGGCGGGGCAGTCCTTTCCCACCTAGCCCAGAGTAGGCCCATGTTTCCTATTGGCTATTGCACAGTGATATAAAGCCTTTGAATTGGCTGTTGAGCCAAAACTGAGTGTACATACAAATTTCAGGATACCAATTCATTCTCTTAGCATATTTATCTATCAATTTCTGTTTTGTAGCTTTAGGCTTGATGTGCTTTACCTGGAGGGGACCACTATATTAATTTGAAGGTATTATCTTCATTTATTGGTTCTGTGTGACCTGGGGATTCAAGCTCGATGCTTTCAGTCTCTATGGAGTCCCAATGGTATTTTGATGTCATTAGACAATGATTCCATGAGATAAAGGAGCAATTTGATGGGTTTTTTTTGGCAGAGCCACATAGGATCATAGATTGAGAGCTGGAGGATACAAGGGGTCAAGTCCAATGCTCTCATTTTCCTGATAAGGAAAATGAGGTCCAGAGCTTTTAAACGATTTGCCCATGGTCCTACAACTATATGGTAAATGATGGAGGATCCTTACTCTGATCTCCCTGACCCCACATTCAGCAAGCTATCCATTATACCACATTGCTTTAATAGTCAAATGCCATCTACAGGCATCAAGAGATGAATAAGATATTTTAATTGGATATACTATTTTATGTAGAAGGAAAAACTCTGATGGTTTTAAGTTTAGGTAGAGCCATAACAGGTTTAAAATGTCACCTTCATGGGATCATAGATTGATAACCAAAAGGGACTTAGATGCCAATTGACTTCAACCCCTCACTTGAAAGGAGAAAAAACAGAGAAGGTAAATGATTTGCCCGGGATCACATAGATACCCATAAAACATCTGAGCCAGGATTTGAATTAGGTCTTCCTCATTGCACTATACCCATTTTATCACATTCGAGACAAACAAAAAGGCACACCTTGTGTCTATTGTTCTTGGCTATATTTTGTTGGAGGCATATTTTAAACAGAGAACAGACTACCATAGAGTCAAATGGTATAGAATTCTTACTCTACTTGGATCTTTTTTCCCCCCAATATATTTTCCATACATGAAATAAGCTATGAGTGTGACTCCAACTCAAACTGGATGTGGAAGTCTCTAAAACATTCCATGATGACTCTAAGCAACATTTTTGGAACATTAGCTACACCATTACATGGTGAACTCCTTGAGGGAGGAACTATATTTTACCTCTCTTTGTGTCCCCAGTACTCAGCATAATGTTTGGCACATATTAAGTAATGTCTGACTTATCATGACCCCTTTTGGGGTTTTCTTGGCAAAGATACTGGAGTGGTTTGCTATTTCCCTCTCCAGTTCATTTTACAGATGAGGAAACTGAGGCCAACTAAGTGACTTGTCCAGGGTCACAGAACTAGTAAGTGTCTAAGACCAGGTTTGTACTTATGAAGATGAATCTTCCTGATTCCAAGCCCAGTGCTCTATCCACTGGGCACCTACATGCTTAATAAATGTATATTGACTATTGACCTCAAGTGACTCATCCTTCTGAGATGAGGGTCACGCAGTTAATAAATGTCTACAGCAGGATGTGAATACATCTTCCTGACTCCAGTCCCAGTTCTCTATCCATGGTGCTACTTAGCTGCCATTATTCTGAGGGAGGGGTTCATAGGCTTCACAAGACTGTTAAAGGAGTCAGTGAAACACATAAAGTTTAAAAAACCTTCCCCTACCTATTGGATGTCCTCCCAATTGGAATGAGCTACTGTATTAGGAGGGCAGAGTTTATAATTTCAAAGAGGATCATATATATGTCTGAAAGGTTCAGAACCGCCGGATGTAAGAAACTCTCAAAGTAGGAGGCAGAAGAATCAAAGCATATATTTAGGTTCCACAGTAACCAATCCACAAACCAGCATCCCCATTTTGATATATTGATCAAAAGCTTCCAGGCCTAATAAGTACACCTCACAACAGTAACCAGGAGGCCACAGAGAAGCATGATGGTGTACAGCAAAATCATATACATGCTTCCCCTCTATGGTAAAAAGATTACCCACTGGCCTCAGGTCCTTGTTCAGCTTCCTCCTGTAGGTCAGCTCTGCTACCGGCAGCTCCTGCTTCAGCTTTGGCTTCGGCTCCTGCTTCAGCTTCGGCTGTGGCTGTAGCTATAGCAGCCTCTGACTCCAACAGAAGCTGTTTTTAACCATCCGGCTTCTGCGGGGGTGTAAGGTACGCCGGGGAAAGCACAGGTTCTTTCAATCTGCTTAAGCAAGGTGAAGGGGTTGACCAGGAAAGCACAGGTTCTTTCGATCAGCTTAAGCAAGGTGAAGGGGTTGACCAGGAAAGCACAGGTTCTTTTGATCAGCTTAAGCAAGGGAAGCAAGGTGAAGGGGCCGACAAGCTTACTCCAATCCAACATACAAACAGCATTCAGTTCAGGGGAAAAAGCCAAACTATTCAAGGGCACTTGTTGACTAAGTGCTAAGTAGCCCATTTTTGGTTACCAACACAGCTACCTTGGATGGCTGGGAGTTCCTCAGTTTACTAGGGGGTTTCAAGCAAGAGCTGGCCACAAATGTCATAGAATATGGTAGAGAATTTCCTCATCAGGGATGAGTTAGACAACATGACCTCTGGGATTCCTTAAAACTCTGAAATTCAGTGTTTTAGCAAATCTCTGGAGACCTGGGGGCAAATTCTTTGTCTTTAGAAAAGTCTTTTTTCTTTGACATTTGTTCCATACCCCTAGGAAAATAACCCAACCTAACATTAACAGGAAAGGGGATAAGGAATAAGACAATGCCTCTTATTTCCTGGCAAGGGTCTTCTTGAAGCTAGAGAAGGACTCTGTCTGTCTCAGTGCCTTGGTCTTGGATGATTGCTTTATTTTGAAGAGACAGATTGATTCAGGGTTTCTGAGAAATCACATTTACCTTTTTTGGGGCAATCATCATGGCATGAAGGAGTCTCAGGACTGAAGGGGCATCAGAAAAATATCATTTGTCATCCTATGATCCATGGTTTCCATTTGTAATCTGGGGCTAGTTCATGAAAAAGGAGATAAGGATATTCTTTTTTCTGTCTTGGGGATTTTGTATATTTTGTCTTGGCTTTTACTATTTTCTTTCTTGAAGGGTGATTGTGAAAAGCAGATGTTAAGAAAAGTTTAAAGTCTTGGAAATATTCTGCATCTTTCAGTAATCCAATGCCTCTGGGTAAGCCTGTCTATTGTAACAAAAGAAAATCATTTTTTCTGTGCTGTCCATGGAATGGAAGCCTTAGGCTGATGTATGAGGATGGACTCTCAACTCATCTGGGACAGGAATCCCTGGGCAAGCTCAAGGGATCACATGTGAACTTTAAAGAGCTTCTTCCCCTCATGGAGTTGAGAGGAGTACGAGTAAATTAGATTTATTGTTGTCTATTCATAAATCACTTGAAAATTAATATATGAGACAGGCGGGAGTTTAAACTTTGAGGGTCAGTTAAGACCACTAAGAATTTCGTTTCTGCCCTAAAGATGACAGATGGATTCCAACCCTGCTTCGAAAAGCTAGGCCATTCCTCAATTGATCTTGGTCTCTTCAAGATAAATAAAGCTTTTAGTCCATGTTCAGGCCCCAAACACATTGCAAGATTGCACATATTGCCAGAAGCTGGTAATTGAAAAAAACACTACTAGGAGTGTTTCCAGGGCAGGATGCCCTGACTATATTCCATTATTGGTGTGTGTGTGTGTGTGTGGTGTGTGTGTGTGTGTGTGTGTGTGTGAACACACACACACATAAATTGTATACTAAGTCTGGACTTTAGGAGCAAACTCACATGAAGCTTTTCTTCAATTTCCCCCCCAGTTTTCAGGGCTTGGACTTAGGATGACATCTGTTCAAATCCTGAGTCAATGACTCACTGCTGGGTAACCCTGAGCAGTTCTCATAACTTTGCTGGGCCTCCAGTGTTTCCATCTGTAAAATGAGGTGCTTGGAATCAATGGCCTCTAAAATCTTTTTCAACTGTAGGAAGACAGGCAACAAGCAACAGTAAGCACTTACTATGTGCCTGGCAGGGCAGCTCCCAAAGCACTGGGCCTGGAGTCAGGAAGACCTGAGTTCAAATCCAGCCTCAGATACTTACTAGCTATGTGACCCTATACAAGTCACAGTCCTCTTTGCCTCAGTTTCCTCATCTGTAAAAGGATCCAGAGAAGGAAATAACAAACCACTCTAATGTCTTTGTCAAGAAAATCCCAAACAGGGTCATGAAGGATTGGAAACTAATGAATTACGACAACAACAGAAATGTGCCAGGCACTGTGCTAAGGTCTAGGCATACAAATACAAATGAAAGAAAAGACAGTTCCTGTCCCAAGAAGCTTATATTCTAAGGTGGGAAATAACACATAAAAGGAAGCTGATAAAGGATGTATATATGTGTGTGTGTGTGTGTGTGTGTGTGTGTGTATGTGTGTGTGTGTGTGTGGAGAGGGGTTTTCCTGCATGCAAAGATGGAGATGGAGTCCAGACAAAACCATGGTCTGGGATGGGGTAGGAATAAAGCATGGCTGGCCCGGGCCCATTCCCAAAACGGAGACCACCAGAAGGAATTCCCTACAAATGAGAGAAGAGGGCTGGCATGGTGAAGGGATGTTCCAGGGTGAGAAGGCAGCTGAGTCACGGTGGCAATATTTAGAGACCGAAGCACAGTCAGCAGTGGTAATCAAAATCTATGATGCCATGAGTAATTCCAACTGTTTGCTAAGGTTCTCTGACATTTGGAGGTGTGAGGGAGCTATATGATGACACCGATTTTTAATATTTGCGGAAATAAAATTGAAAACAAGAAGAGGCTGTTAATCCCAGTTAGTTATTTGAACCAAATTCAGTCTCAGCTAAAGGGAAAGTTAGCTATGTTTTCAGAATCACTAAAAGGAAACCAAACAGTGAGTAATTAAAAATAAACAATGTTCCTGAAGCATACATAAGGAAAACACCCCCATTTCACTTGGCAGAAAGGTGTGGGACAACAGAGATGGGATACTGCATAGATTGCTAGTTGAACTTAGTGGATCAGTTTTCTGTTTTGTTTTAAAACATGCTTTTGAGCCTCACAAAAATTCTGTGAAGTATGTGTTCCAAGTAGCCCCATTTAACAGATGAGAAAACAGAATTTGAGGGGGGATAAATGGCATCAGTTGCTTTTGCACAACTTGTTTTTTCCCCTTTCTTAACAGGGAGGGTTCTATCACAAGAGAGTGAGGAGGCAGGAACATATATCATAGGAGTGATGTAAAAACATAAGCCAGTAATAAAGCATACTAACAAATATAATGAAATGAAATGAAAGGTTATTTATATTTTCATTATGGAATAGGTTTTTAAAATGCCTTTATTCTGTTATCATAGAATATTAAGCTATGAGGTCACTGATGATAGTGACTATGACCAGGGCTATGTGGCATGCATGTGTTGTCCAGCCAAGGGCTTTCCACAAAGTAATAGACAATCTTTTCTCCATATGCTGGATTCCATGATTTGTTTTCAAAGGCATGTTGAAGAAATGAAATAGGTTAATCACATATGTTTTGTTAAACATTTTTCAGCATTAATAAGGTCCAACATTACTCCCTTCTACCCCTGGCCCATGCTCTGGTATCTTCTCCCTCCTTCATATAACTTGTATACTGATTTCTCCATAACCTCTTTTGTTCTCCTCCTCCCAGGATCTCCTCTATATTCTCCTGGTGCAAAGTGGCTCTTTTCCAATTGTTGCAATCTTTAGTAATATGTCTGTATCTTCTATCTGTAATTGTGATGTTAGGGCCAAAATGTAGTCCAATTTCTTAGCCACATTCTAAGTAGGTTTATTAAGAATGTTGATAAAATTACACATTGTTTTCTTATATAGGAAGAATACCAATTCAATCGGGGAAATCTTGACACTATTTTGAGTTCCTGCTCAATTGTATTATTTTAAAGCAGATAAATCAATTAATAATTATTTGTTAAGCACATATTCTTTGTCAGATATTGTAACATACGCAGGGCATGTGAAGACAAAAATGAAACTGTCCCTACCCTCATGGAGCCACCAATCTGTCAGGGGCTAAACTAAGTACATGAATACATATATAGATACAAGTAAGTGTAAGGTAATTTTGTTGTTTTTGTCTGAGATGACACCAGGGGTTAGGAGCATCAGGTTATTTTAACTTAAGGAAGTAGAACTTTCATGGAATTTTGAAGAAAGCAAAGGATTTAAAGAGGCAGAGATAAGGTATAGAATTCAGCTAGTCTGACACAGAGATAATGTCTTGTGTGGGGAACATCAAGAGGGCTATTTTGGTTGGCTTTAAAGGAAAATCAGAAGAGGTTATATTTTACTGCAGAGTCAATAGGGAACCAGAGAAGTGTATTGATCATGGAGGAGTCCCATGGTCTTATGACACTTTCAAAAAGTCACTTTGACATTTGTGGGGAGGATAATTTGGTGAAGGGAGAGATATGAGGCAGGAGACTAATTAAGAAGCAATCAGAATATGCTCATGAAAGGTGATGAGGACCTGAATTAGACCATATGTCCATATAAATACAGAGAAGAGGAAAAAAGAAAGAGATTTGAAGATAGAAATGACAAGATGTGACAACTAATGAGATACATGAGGTGTAGGAGAGTCAAGAGTCAAGGATAATGCCAAGGTTCTAATTGTGAATGACTGCAAGGATAGTTCTGCCTTTGACAGAAATAAGGAAATTTGGCAGTGATGTATATTCTAGAGGAAAGATAACAAGTTCAGTTTTAGATA
This sequence comes from Trichosurus vulpecula, assembly GCF_011100635.1. NCBI lineage: Eukaryota > Metazoa > Chordata > Mammalia > Diprotodontia > Phalangeridae > Trichosurus > Trichosurus vulpecula. The sequence continues at coordinate 139,968,869 of NC_050578.1, forward strand.
TGATGAGTTTGATATGACTTTGGGACATATAGGGTGAAATATTCTGTAAGTAGTTGGAAAGGTGTGAGTAGAACTCAAGGGAAAGATTAGGACTATATATCTGGAATTCATTAGCATAAAGATGATAATTAAATCCATAGGAACAACTAAGGTCACTTAGAGAGAGTAAAGAGAAAAGGCCTAAAACAAAGCCCTACTTGAGATACCCATGGCAAGGGGCAAGATATGGATCACTCACCTTCCTGGATCTCTGCCTTGTTATGGCTAAAGGACTCAAGTAGCTCAATGAAACTATGAACTATGCCATGCAGGGTTACCCAAGGGGACAAGTCATAGTGGAGACTTCTGAAAAATGTTGATCCCCTAGAGAAGGAAATGGCAAACCACTTCAGTGTCTTCGCCAAGAAAATCCCATCGATAGAATTAAAATAATAAATGATATGACACCGGAACATTAATCCTTCATGTCAGAAGGTATCCACCACACTATATGGAAAGAGAAGAGCACAACTACAACTAGCTCCATAAAGAATAAAGTAGCTGGACTGAAGTCAAAAGAAAATTCAGCTGCTGATGTATCTGGTGACAAAAGGAAAGTCTGATGCTGTAAAGACGAATATTGCATAAGAACCTGGAATACAAGATCTACGAAGCAAGGTAAGCAGGATGTGGTCATACAGGAGATGGAAAGATTAAACACCCACATCTTGTAGTTAGTGAATCTAAATAAATGGGAATGGGTGAATTTAATTCAAGTGATCATCACATATACTACTGTGGGCAAGAATCCCTTTGAAGAAATGGAGTTGCCCTCATAGTCCATAAAAGGGTAAGAAAAGCAGTAGTGCCGTATAATCACAAAAGTGACAGAAAGGATGAGGACTAAGATGCTGAAATTTAGCAACTGAGAGGCCTCTGATCACTTCAGAAAGAGCAGTTTCATTTGAGTGATCAGATTGTAATCAACAAGCATTTATTAAGCACCTACTGTGTGTTTTAGGCACAGCGCTAGCCACTGTTGATACAAATGTAAAGAAAAAAATAATCCTTGGAGACAGAGTATATGATTGAACACATAATCTGCTGGAGGAGATGGGCATCAGGAATCCTGCTTAATTCATAAAAAATAGCAAATATGGCATCCATTAATCTTTTATTTACCATGGAAAGACCCTGGTTACCAGTGTTTGGCTGCCTAATTTTCTGTGAGAATTACAGTTGGTTTCCTGATGATGACCAGGGTCTAATCGATTCCCAGCCTCTTGCAGAACACATCTGAAGGCCATCAGCATGATTCTTGTCAAGGCACGGTGGAGTTGTTAGAGAATTGCTGTATCTGACTGTCTTTCTCTCACTCCAGCTATTATCTCCTTATCCATGCAGACTAGATCAATGAAGAACACATGTGGGATGAAAGGGATGGCTCTCAGGGTTTCAGCAATGTCTCAGTTTTGCCTTAGGGTGGATTCCTTTATAATGAGATTTGAAAGATCTCTTCTAGGATCCACCCCAAATCTCTTTAGTAGGTGGAAACTTCCAACATGTCATAAGCTCTAGCACAACCTTTTCTTGCAATGCATTCACTTCATCAAAATGAGGAATCCTATATGGAAAGTGTCATACCATAGTGGATACCATGCTGGATGAGCAGTCAGAAAGTGCTGGGTTCAAATCCCACTAACTGACACTAACTGTATGATGCTGAGATTGTCTCATTTGTAAAATGAGGTGATAATAATAAGACAGACAGTAAAGCGCAATAGATAAAATGTTTATCTCAGACACCAGATGACTGATTTTCAAGGCTCTCTTCTGATATTATGTAGCCCTGGGCAAGTCCCTTACCTTCTTAGTGCCCTAAGTAACTTCAAGTTGAAGAGAAGATATTGATTGACATTGCGAGAGGGTGCTTGCTCAACTGGGAATTCTGTATACCAATGGAATCACAGGTCAAAAAATACTTGCATTATTGACTTTTCTGTGGTTATTGTAGCCATATAAATTCCTTTGTTAACCATAAAGGTACAAAAAACCGAATTACCACTCCTATTACATTTTTTGTTGTTTCATATTTGTGTCTGCTTGTTGCGGTCATGGCCCCTTCTACACATTTAGCTCTTCATAATCTTGGGTGATGAGTTTTCTGATATTTAGGCTAGTCTTTGGTCAATAGCTAAAGTCTCTCCTTATGCCTGTATTTCCATCTTGGTAGCACCTTCTAGAATTTGTGCTCCATTAACAGAGCCTTCAAGAGCTCAAGAGCAACTTCATTTAAGACATCATGAGAATAGATGTGGATAAAAATATAAAATGAACTTCAGCAACATGGCAGAAGGGTAGAGTATTATATCCCTTTCTGTTTCTGGCCCATTACTCCCTCTTCCCCCCACCCAAAAAAACTCTTCACCTCTACCTTCACCTTCTCTATTTCTTTTTTTTTTTCTGCATTCTTTACTACCTACAAAAAAGCTCAGGTCTCTCATATTCTTAAAAAAAAAACACGACTTACTCAATCAACCTCCCAGGCTTTAATTTTACATCTTTCCTTCTTTTCAAAGTCAAATTCCTGGAAAAATACTGTCTGTACTCAGGGCCTTGTGACAACAATGTTGCTAGCAATTGCTATGGAGGTAAAAGACCAAGAACAAGAGTACACAGGAGAGCTCTAACAAAGTTTTTTTGAGCTGCTTTTCTAAGGAAAGCAACTTTAAGGGATTAACAATCTCACTTTAACTAAACATACACATGTCATTCACTTAGTTCAGAGGAAAAAGCCAACACCCTGAACTTCAGAGAGTATACAAACAGAAATTACAAGCATACATTGTATAAACAGAACAAACACACACAGAAACAGACAGGCCTCTAGTTGTCTCACCAGGGAATTCCATAGTTACCAGAGACAGAGGCACCAACATCTGAGTTTTCAAAGTGTGGAGGGGGTGGGAGAGAGGCTCCAATGGCTACCCAGAGTCTTGTCTGGCCAAATCACAAACATTCTTCCAATGAGTGTAACACCAAAGGCAAATCCTAATCGTCTGAGTATACATAGACTTCTTCAGGGTCAGAGGGCATCACAACCATGTGACTCAAACCCATGTTAACTAGGCCTTTCCTTAAAGTAAGCAGGTCATCAAAGACTCCTGATTCAATCGAAGACACCTTAGTGCTGAGAAGCACTCCAAAACAAAGACAACAGAAAGTCCCAGTCTAATTACCATTATAGGCCTCCATTTCTTGTCCACTCACATTTGCAACATGGATCCAAAACTTGCCACTCAATTGAAATTCATCTCTTCAAAGTTATTAATTTTCTATCTACTGTCAAATATAATCGCCTTTTCTCAATCCTCACCTTTCTTAGACTCTCTATAGTCTTTGATATGATGGATCACCCTCTTCTCTCAGACCTCATTCCTCTTTGAATTTTCATACCATTCTTTTCCATTGATTCTCCTCCAACCGATCCGGCTATGCCTCAGTTTCTTTTGCTGGATAACGAAAATCATATAATAAAGGTCAATATCCATATAATGCTTTAAGATTTGCAAAGTGCTTCACATGTATGATCTAATTTGATCACAATCTGAATTTTGTGAATGAGGAAACCAAGGTTATATAACCTTTCCATAGTCACATAGATAGTAAATATCTGAGGCAATATTTCACTTGGTTGGCAGGGTTCATTCTACCTCTATGATTGTTCTTACTTCTGTTTCTTCTTGGATTAAATATAAATACCCTCTATATAACATTTAAAGCCCTTCACCATCTGGTCCCAGCTTACTTTTCCAGCCATATTATATATTACTTCCCTTCACAAACTCGTTCTCCTGATATTCCTCACACATGCTCTGCTATCCTCCACCTCTGTTCCTTTTCCCAGGCTGTTCCTGAGACTTGGAATCTAATCTATTCTCACTTTAGCCTCTTAGAATCCTGAGTTTCCATCAGAGCTTAGTTCAGGGGCCACCTTCTACACTCAAATCTTTCTTGATAGTCCAGCTGCTAATGATCCCCCTAATCATTTCCCCCTTGTTTGAACATATGTTGAATTTGTTTATACATGAGTGGGGTATCACCGATCCCCCTATAGAACTCATATAGGCTCCTGATGGAAGGAATTGTTTCAATGTTGGCATTGTACTGACAACACTTAGAACAGTGCTTTGCATACAGTAAGTGCTTAATAAGTGGTTGATGATGGATTGATTGCTTGCTATTTCTTAAGCTGTTTGCAGACATCAGTTCAACTGTTAGGACTCTCTATACATTGATGTTTATACAATAGCCAATTAATGGATATACTACTGAGGAAAGGGAAAACATACATTGCAAGACTATCAATATCATTGGGACCAGAAAACTTTAACGAGTTGCAGATAAAATGAACATTCTCCCATTCATGAATGTTCTTCTTTAAAAGAAGCAAAGATTTTCTTATGGTAATTTCATTATATATCTCAAAACCCTATTTCATGGGACGTTTGGTCATCTTACTTCGTTTTGCTCACAATGAGTATAGTTAAGTAAACAGGTAAATTCTTGTAAATATAGCTTATATACCACAACCTGCTACTGAGGAGTTGCCAGGAAAAGTAGAAAGCATATATTAAGAATCTGGCAACATTTTCCAAGCTATATGAACACATATATTCATTCTCATTAATGTCAATGATAAGATGGGAATAGGGAAGAATGATTTTGGAAAATCCAGTTTAAGATGTAAAGGAGATCAAAAGCTTGATTATTACTCAGACTTTTGTGCCACAAATAATTTCTTCAAGAGGAAAGTCAAACACTGAACAACATCACATAAAAAAGAATAGGACTATATGTGAACAGACAGGAAGCAATGGGTAAATTTGTGTTTAGTCTTATCATCAACTTTATAGATCACAGTTTAAAATAAATATCAAATTCAGAGGAACAAATAAAGATGAAATCTCATGCAGTTACAGAAGGTATGACTCAAATTGTTTAAACTCTTGACTCTGAAAATTGGAAATGGATAGAAGTAAAGATATTGATTCTATTACCATTCCTTAGAGATATTTAACCAGTGGAAAACATTAAAGTCAAAAGAAGCTGGAAATCATCTTAGCAAGTAAAACTTTTTTACTCTTTTTCAAGTGGAAAGATATGGCAGAAAGGGACAATACTGGTTTAGAATATAAGAAAAAAAAACCTCAATTATAAAATGTTACTGGAAACAATGACAAAATTTTACCAGCACTAGCACCTTACAAAAGAGGGAAAGTAGTTGGGGGAAAACCAGTCACAGAATATGTGGTGTGAGACCTGGGTAAGCCATATTATCCAGAAGTATATAAATGAAACTAGAAGGCCAACAAATAGATGTGAAGTAGAACAGATTCATCACCATTTTTCTAGAGACGTATTATTATTGACAAGGATGGAAGAGCCACCAAATTTTAACTGTACCTCCTCATTATGTAATATGCTATATTGATCTGAGAAGCCACAGTCAGATACACTCACTGTATGTTGATTCTAACATACTGATGTGATTTTGGTTTTCTTCAGGAATGAAGGACAACAACCAACTAACCAATCAATCAATATACTATGCAAAGAAATAATAGAATTTAAGATAAAATTGGGAGCTGTGGATAATCCTGACTAAATATATGCAGAAGGAATATATGTAAAAAAAAACCACAAACTTCTTGCTCTGGTAGGGATTGAACCAGAGGGCCTTTGAGTGTCTTCCTACTTGGATATCATATAATGAGAGAGAGAGAGAGAGAGAGAGAGAGAGAGAGAGAGAGAGAGAGAGAGAGAGAGAGAGAGAGAGAGAAATTCATTTCAACACAACAAGCATTTATTAGGTCCTTACTATATGCAAGAGACTGTGCTAAATGTTAAAAACCATTCTTGTTTTTTCAATGGATATATGATCTCATTGGCAGAAGGAAGTCCAAAAGAGGAAAGACATTCTCCCAATGCTAATAGCCAGCTGCTCTGTAATGTAGAATGTAGACTTTTTTAGAGGTATGAAGAGGTTACATGAATTGCTCCCAATCACCCAGGATTATGGAGCAGAGGCTGTCCATCCATTACAAACTTCTGTACTAAAGTTGCTGCAGATACAAAGAGGAAAAACAAATCACTGATGAGCATACATCCCACTGGAGGCAAGCTGTGTATTTGTGGTAAGGGGCAGATACATTATTTGATCAGTGTGGATAATTTCTGGTATGAAAACACCTCTTCATGGATACAGATGGACAATTCAGCTTCAGCTTAGTTTTGGGCTCTGAAAAGTTGAGTAAGTACTAGGGGCGTCAGTCTCACATAGCTAGTATGTATCAGAGGCGCCTGAATCCATATTGTCCTAATACCAAGACAAACCCTCTATCCACTATGCTATATGCCCTTCACGGCACAATTACAGGTGATTAAATAGAAAACAAGTTAGTAGTTAGAGTGAGCATTAAGAATTGAAGAGAAGTCTTCATGTAAAAGATGGCAACTGAATGGTATCTTGGAGAAAGTCAAATTGACAACATTTGTTAAGTACCTAATACATGCTAGATATTGTGATACTTTCTGGGGATTCAATGAAAGGGGAAAAAAAACCAGACCATGCCTTGGCCTCAAGTAAGGTGCAATCTAATAAGAGACAACAAATTAATAGATATGTTCAAGCAATAAATATACAGGACAAATAGGGAATAACCACAAAAGGAAAGCAACAATATTAAGGGAAAATATAAAAGACTTCTTATAGAAGGTAGAATTTTATCTGAGTCTTTAAGAAATCCAGGGAACTAGGAGGTAGAAATGTAGGGGGAGAGAATTCCAGGCATGGGGTACCACAAATGAAAATGCCCATTTCAGAGATAGAGTGTCTAGATGAGGAACAGCAGGAGACTAAGATCAATGGGTGGCAAGGTAAGTTGGGAGGAATGAGTTGTAGGTAGGAAGGTGCCAGGTTATAGAGGACTTTAAAAGCCAAATAGAAGATTTTATATTTGATCCTTGAGGCAGTAGGGAGCTGCCGGAGATTATTGTTTGGTATGGGGGGAGGGTGACATGGTCAGACTTGAGGTTTAGGAAGGTCAGTTTGGAAGCTGAGTGGAGGATGGACTGGAGAGGAGTAGGGAAAGAATTGGGCCATAGAAACCAACCAGCAGGCTATTGCTGCAATGTGAAGTCCAGGTGTGAGGTGATTAGGATTTACTCTAGAGCAATAGCAGTATTAGAGGAGAGGAGAGTTATAGGGGAGAGGAAAGATGTTATGCAGGAAGAAACAATAGAACTTGCAACTGATCAAATATGAGGAATGAGAGTAAGGAGACAAGGATGACTTCTAGGATGTAAGCCTGAATGGGAAAATGATGGTGTCTTTGCCAGTAATAGGAAAGTAAGGAAGAGGAGAGGGCTTGGGATGTAGGGATGACAATCAGCTCAGTTTTGGTTGAGTTGAGCTTCAAAGTGTTTATGAGACATCTATTTCTTTTTTTTAGAAGCACAAATAACAATTTTATTTGACTTTTTCCAGAACAATGCTCATAGAAAGAAACTAATCTGTCTGTTTTACACATAACAAAGAAACAGCCAAGAGACATCTCAGAGTTTATTACACAGTAATCAACCTATTACCACTCAAAAGAATTAAACAGTGACAAACCAAATCATGGATGAGGAGTAACTTGCAGAAAACATGGAACTTAATTAAGGAAATACAAGAGGCAATATACAAAATATACAAAATACCTACAAACATTTTGTGCAGTGTGGTTTTCATCCTACAGGGTTGGGTTAGATTTAACAAATAGAGTTTGACTTGAGTATAGAAGATGCAGTTATTGTTGCTATTGTCAAGTTAATCAAAATGGAAAATTTGCTATTTTATTTTAAAAATAATTTCCATTTGTATACAAGGGCACTTAAATAACTGTATGTGTGTGCAAACGTGGAACTCAGAATTCCTTTGTCGGCATTCTGACAGCCCAGACAGGATTGACTCTTCTGCTCCATGGTGGTATGGATGTCCAGTGGTGTGGCTTCCATGGTTTCCAGGAAGCTTAAGAATCTCTCTGCAACCATAGTCACTTAAGGCAAATTCTTTAGCACTCTTTCTCTCTAGCATGCTTTCCTCTCTATCCTATAGTCCTTCTTAGCCCAGCAGGCAGAATGCTGCACATACCTTGACTTTCACAGGTAACAATTTGAAAGGAATCAAGCAGGATACGGTGCTTAGGATCTGAGATGAAGCTGCAGATCATCTCTCAAGTGCAAAGGTTTAATTTATTTAGGACTCACAGCTCCAGGAAAAACATGTATTAGTCTAGCAAACATAGCCAGGCTGGGATATTTACGGGCCACCCCAAGATCAAATGAACAAACCAACCTAGTTGTTTCCTCGCTGGCCCCCATTCAGGTCTGGATGCTTATTCTGAGTGAGCTGTTTGTTGTTGACTTTTCTGAGCCAGCAACACTATTTTATGGCTGTTTGGGAAAACTGAGAACCCTCAACACACCATCATGGATGGAGACTGGTGATCAAAAGTGGGTAGTAAACACCCATTGTCAAACCTACAAAGTGTGGCTTACTTCCTCCACAGTTCTCATCATCTAACTTGGCCCCTGTGATCCTCGAGTCAGGCCCTGTGCCCTCCCTGGCAGAGTATTGGCTTCTTCCTTGACCTTTTCATCTCATGTCTAAACGGTGGCTCAGCTGACCAACATCTATTTAAAAGAGTTGATAGCTTGAAAGTAACAGATCAAAGCTGGGCTTTGGTCCCCAAATTAAAACATAAAAAAAAAAAATTCTAGAAGACAGAGCAGGGGTTGCTGTTTTATTTTTTTCCAGATGAAATTTAGGTACCTGGGCAAAGCACCGAAATCCCATCTCTAAGACAATAGCTCATCATTCTGAACTATAAGCAGGGAAGAAACCAGTGCTCCTAAAGGGACCAGTGGGTGGTGAACCTGTAAAACAAAGCTGGTGCTATGACACATGGCACCACGATGCTTTGAACCTCTCCATTCACTGACCCTAGGCTGGAAAAAAACAAAAGAAAAAAGATAAAGAAAACCAAAACACCTTGCAGAGGCAAGAGTTTAAACGCTTAGCTAACTCTATCCACCAAGAGAAGGAAGGTTCCCAACCCGGGAAGTGGGTAGCTCAGCTCCAAAAACATGAACCTTTGGTTCTGAGTTGGATTAAAGCAAGAAAGAAATGACCTTTGGTCTGTAATCATACCTTTGTTTCATCTTTCAACCCGAGGAAGCAAAGGAAATACCTTCTGGCCTCAAATCACAGCATCACTTGCCAAGTGCAAAAGCCACACGGAACTTCCTTTAATGCTACAACTGACCCAAACATTTTTCTGTGGGACGACTCATACCAAAGTGTGAGATATTTATTTCAAGATATCTAATAGCCATTGGAAATGCAAGACTACGTATCAGGAGAGAAATCACGGCTAGATGAATGGATGTCAGAATCATCTGCATAGAGATAATTGGATTCCTGGGAGCTGATGAGATCACTCAGCAAAACAGCACAGAGGGAAAAGAAAAAGTGGCCTAGGACAAGTCCTTGTGGGACTGTTAGCCCAATGTTAGTGGATAGGACCCAGATGATGTATACTGGGAAAGGCTTCTTGCAACAGGTGAGGTTTTAGTAGGAGATTCCATTGAGTTGAATTGTACCTACTGTGCTTCTAATAATTATCTTTTCTTCTGAAAGTCTCTTTCATTCCAATATCCCTCAATCAAGTTATTTCTCTGATGCCGTTAATAAACATTACACTATGATAAACTTGAAATTGATGGTCTAATTTCCAAAAGAAACAATTACTTTACAGTATTATCCATTATTATTCCCCTTAATTGTTTCATTAGATTCCTTCTGAAAGTAACATAATTAGAAATCGCAATTCCATGGATGCTCTGAAGTCGTCCTTGAAGCCATAGATGCTGCAATGCAATTCTAATGTCTGTGTCCTCAACCAGATAAGGATATGCTCTGAGGACTTCGTGATGAGGACCTAATTATACTAATTTAATAAGTGTTAGCTTTAACAAAGCATGAGAGAGTGGAAGTAGTTTCAATAGAATTAAATCACATGTTGGAAGTTAGACCACAATGTTTCATTTTACTCTACATAAAAAGAAAGGAAAAACTTCTTTGTTTTAGTTCAGGGAAGTTGGGGTATTCTTTCTGCAGTAATTCTTCTGGTTGCTTTTCCTACAGAGCAGATCAGCAGACCAGAATAAGAGGAATCCTGGGAATTGTGACTGATTCATACATTTCTCCCAACCTCACATTTATTTCTTTTCATAGGTCTCCTACTAAAATTTCACGTTTTGTAAGATACCTTTCCCACTCCCCCTTAATGCTAGTGGCTTCTTTCTGAAATTACTCCCAATTGATCCTTTATCAAACTTGTTTGTATATAGTTGTTTTCATGTTGTGTCTCCCATTAGACTGTGAACTCCTTGAGAGCAAGGATTATCTTTTTTTTTTCTTGCCTTTCTTTGGATTCCTAAATGTAGCAACAATGTGGCAAAGCAACTTTAAGGGGTTAACAATCTCCATTTAATCAAACATAAATATATCATTCACTTAGTTCAGGCGGAAAAGATCAGCCACCTGAACTTCAGGGCAAATACAAACAGAAATTACAATCATCAACAGACAGACCTTGTCTGATCAAATCACAATACATAGTTACGAGAGAATCACCAATATCTGTTTGGGTTATCCAAGCCAGGGGGAGTTAACAACGGCTTGCCCAGAGTCTCAACACTCCTTCCATGAGTGTGCCCCAAAAGTCAAACACCAAGTTCACCTCAGTTATATCCTGTACGGAGCCCTGAGGGCTCTGACCTCGCTCAGGCTGGGTGTGTGAAAGTTCCCCATCCCCAGTATCACATCATATACAAGTCAATGATTCCTGATTGCCTCAGTGCTGAGAAATAGCTGAGAAATACTCCAAAACAAAGACAACAAAAGGTTTCCCACCCATTCAAACAAGGGGGAGACTTGATAGTCTTAGCATCCCAAAAGAAAGGGGAAAGGTCTGATTACCTTACCACTAAGCCCTTAGCATAGTGACTGGCACAGAATAGGCACTTAATAAATACTAATTGAATGGTCTTCAATTCCAACCCTTCCTTTGATAGATAAAGAAATAGGCTCGATATGTTTTATTTTTTCTTTTCTACTAATATTCATTTTTCCCCCACAGGACAATGAAATTTATACACAAGACTTCCTTCATATCAATCCCTTGAGTCAGCGAGAGTATCAACATTATTATTTTTGTTTTATGTACAAGGACACCAAATCAAAGAGTTTGGCTAAGGTCTGTTGGTAAGCAAAATGGGCTCCTTAGCACTTAGTTCAACAAGTGCCCTTGAAGAGTTTGGCCTTTGTTTCCTTTGATTAATTCAGTATATTTCATTGAGCCTTACTAGGTGCTAAGCCCCAGGCCCAAGCCCCTATTAGGTGGAAAACCTTAGTAGGTGTGGATTGGCAACTAAGGTGGGGCCCAAAGTGGGGCTAACTCCAGGGAGGGCCTAGTTTACATGTCTGGGAGAGCAGAGGCTTTTAGACCACGTGCGTTTAAGTCCACCTGTCTGTGAGATTCTAGGTCACGTGGGTGAGTCGCATGTGTGACTCACTCCTGATGCTGAAAAAGATATAAAAACCAGGGGCTGGCTGTTTGTTCTTTGCAGCCCCTCCTTACAGCAGTAGTGGTGCGTGACTCTGGGGCAGCCCTTGTTCTGAGCTCCCAGGCTGAACCTAGATGTTGGTAACTGTGAATCTGTATTGGGTCTGTCTGTTGATATTTGTAATTGGTTTGTATTTTGTTCTGAAGTTCAGGATGCTGGATTTTACCCCTGAACTAAGTGAATGCTGTCTATATGCTGGATTAAAGTAAACTTGTCAACCCCTTCACCTTGCTTTCCTTAGTTAAGCAATCAAAAGAACCTGTGCTGTTGGCAGCTTTCTGGGTGCTGGCTGTAGGTGGATCTTACACCCCCACAGAAGCTGCTAGCTGGATTGTTGAAACAAGGTCACACAGAATTTTCTAAGGTCATATGGTTCCTAAGTGTCAAAACTGGGATTTGAATACAAGTCTCCTGTCCCCACATCCAGTCTCCTTTTCACTGCATGAAATTCATCCGGAGACAGTGCTGGATCATAGTGCTAGACTTGGAGTCAGAAGCAACCTGAATTCAAATCCTGACTCAGACTCTTTCTATTTCTAGGACCATGGTGACATCACTTAATCTCTCTCAGCCTCAGTTTCTTGTTACTTTCTCAACGAATGCAGTCCCTAGCTAACAGTCTTCTTCCCCTCCCAATATCCTCACTTAAGAAACTCCCATATTCATATTGATGCTCCCTCAAATAACCTGGCTTCCCAGTGCCTTAATATACTTACTTCCAAGTGTATGCTAGAGCCAGCTCAAAATGCCTCTCAAGTACCAATGGTTAAGTTATCATTGTGAGAATTTACACTTTAGAAATTGGCACACGCTGTTAATCAGGGCTTGGTTTGTTATTTTGTTGATTGCCTGGAGTTAAGAAAGTGATAGAGAAATGTTAATAATGCAGATAAGACCTAGAAGTGTGTCCTGTGTACATTTCCCCCCTTTGGAGAGCTGGTTGTTAACTGTTTACTGGCACATCCTTGGTTACCCCACATGATCTACTTCTCCACTTCACGCTCATATACACATGAGAACAAGCTCCCTCTTGATCTTACCATCACCCACAAGTGTTCTTTTCTACTTCCATTACCCCAAACCATAAAATGCCTTCATCTATTCTCTTTCTGCCATCATTTTCCATGTCACCTTCCAATGATATCAAGATCCATAAATCCAGCCCTGATCCCTTTCTTAGTGTCCATTCCAATATCACCTTAATTTCAAATTGGATATTCCATAGGCACCCCAAATTCAGTATGTCAAAATAACTGTTTATCTTCCCCACTAAAAACTCCCATCTTCCTCACTTTCATGTCTGTTGAGAGTAATACCATAGTTCCAATCATGCCAGTTTGTAAGCTCAGTCTTCCTTGATCACTCTCCTCCATTCCACACATCCAATCAGCTCCAAGATTTTGTCTTTTCTCCTTCCACAACATCTCTTCCATCTTTTTTTCTTTCTACTACTATAGCCACCACCCTAACTCACCTCTCAACAAGACTATCACGGTGTCCTCCTAATTTGTGTCCTTAACTCTATTCACTAAACTCTAATGGCTCCGTATTGCCTCTAGGATCCAAAATAACTCTCCTGTTTGATTTTCAAAGTCTTTATTATCTGGCTCCGTCTACTTTTCCATAGTTATTACACATTCCTCTTTCATACACTCTATGGTCCAGTCAAATTGTCCTCTTTGCTGTTCCTCAAACAACCTACTCTATCTCTTATGTCTTTAGAGGCTCTTTTCCATGCCAAGAATACTCTTCTTCTACCATCTTCTCCATCAGGCTTTTTCTGATCTTCCAGTTGTTAATTTTCTCTCCCAAATTCATAGTGTAATTGTGTATGTATGTGTTGTCTCGCTCAATATAAAGTCAGTTTCTTAAGGGCAAAAGACTTTCATTCATTTTTGTCTTTCTGTCTCCGACACTTACCACAGTGTTGGCATATAATAAGTCTTAAATAAATCCTGGTTTTATTTGAAGAGAATTTGTTATTGTTATCATTATAACAATAAGAACTACCGCTACTACTACTCCTACTACTACTATGACTGCTGCTGTTACTACTACTACCACCCAAAGGGAAATAAAATAGGAATACATGTCATCAAAAATAATTTAACAAAAAATGATAAAACAGATGAAAAATAATAATGTGGAGAGATCCTGGGAAAGTTTAAACTACTAAATCAATGAGAAATAGAATTGTTTTATCTGCAGTCAAAATAGCAGAAGCAGGAGTACAATCAATAAGACCATATCAAAGATTGACTTAGCTAAAAGAAGGCTGTAGCTTTACAATCAAAGATGATCACATTAAAAGAAAGGGTTTGAGGAGACAATTTGAGTTTTGGGAGTTCTTCCTTAAAATGCAAAGATCTATTAATGAGAAACACATAATGAGTATGGTATGGGGAGGAAATAAGGAAGCAGGGTATCTTCAAGAAAGAGGAGAACTAGGACTGGGTAGGTAAGCATCTTCCATAGAGATGGGATGATGAATAGAAGGAAAAAGGATTTGGAGGCATGGATTTTTTATTTTTTTTAAATAAAATTGCTTATTCATGGGGAACATGAAGCAAAACAAAACAACAATCTCCATCTTAGAGATATCAGAGGTGGGACTAGGGATAGGGGAAGAGAATGAACCAAATATTTACCTCTAATTTCTCCTGTTAATATTAATTGTCCAAAGCGTGTTTCACAAGAATGTTTTTTCATCAAAAATCTTGGCATAGAGTATCCTGAAATTGATGTTTTAACCTCATAATATTTGTGTCTTTGTATAGAGACAAAGTAAAACTTGGGAGGTCTCATCCTTCAGGGAGGAATGATGAGGATAGAGTATGGTGCACATTATTCCCCCAAATCTGGCTAGGGGGAAAACATAGACATTTTGCAATGCAAATGCCAGGCCACCCTGTTGTGGTCCCATTAAATGTCAATTGAAATTCAATTAAATTCAGTTCAATTGCAGGTTGGCATTTTAATAGCCTAACAACAGGGAAAGTCATAAGGATGGTAATTATCTATGCATATGTTGTGTCCTTTAGGAGACCTGAAAAGATTCAAGAGAGACTATTGGATTTCAAGTTTCCTTTATTTCTCTGCTGTGTGACCATGGGCACGCCATACTAGCTTCTCTCATCTTTGGTTTTAGAAATGTATTACCTGCCTCACAGGGTTGATATAATGGAAATTCTTGGAAAACTTAAGGTCTCTAACTCATGGATTTTGGCACTCTGGCAAGTCTTACAGACACCTCAAAATAAAGTTTGTAAATGTATAAAATGAAATATATAAGATTATAAAGTATACCAACTCTGTTGAAATAATTGTCAAAATATTAAAAAGAAAAAAAAAAGGTCCTAGACCGCAGGTTAAGAACACTTCCTTTAGATAAATGTGCATTGTCAGTGTTAATTTTCTCCTCACCATTCCTCTAAATGGACAACTGCTGGAAAATGACCCTTGGAATTTCCTGTATCCAAGAAAAGTTCAGGTAGCCTGGTAAGTGCTCTTAGAATGCCAAGAGACCAACTAAATTCCTCCCTAACTCCAGTCAAAACAAGGTCAAGGTAGAATCACACATTCTTTGTCTTATAGCTATTTTGAGCTGGCTCTCCCTCCATCTCCCTCTCTCTCTCTTTCTTTCTAAGGAAGCTATTGTTCCCTAGAACAGCTATTACAAGATGCACCTCCCTTCTTCTGTCCAATGACCACACTTCTTTGCTATCATGCTGGTTTACTCATTTCCCCTTTCCCTTCCTCTACAGTATAGTGAAACTGGCTTATCAGTCAAATTCTGGCCCCAATCCATCTTTGAGTCAGGGCAACTCACCAGGGAACTGAGTATGGTGATACTGTGGGTTGGGGGAGTTGGTTCTGCCTGCCATCAGATATTATCTTTAGCATCTTGTTACATCAGTATCAGTTCCATATTCAGTTTTTGTTTCTTCTGGGTAGGTCAAAAAGAGAAGCAATGAATACTTATTCTCAGGCTGAATTACCTAAGAGAGTACACACATTTTTCCTTGTTCCAGGGATTAACATACAATTTCAGACACTGTAGGCTCTATAGGCAATGTTTGGCCTGCTTTGAGGAGATAGTGCAGTTGTGATTGCGTTAAAACAACAGGTCCAAAATGACCCAAAACCTAGTTCTGCTTCCTTTCTTAAAAAGTATCAGTTGTGTCGTGGCCAGCCTGAAATGGAGTATGGATCACATGGAGGATTTACAATCAATTTTCTCCAAACTACCAAATGTGTTGATTGTTTGTCAAGAAGGATTTATAATAATTATTGCAACAAAGATTACTTTCAGTGTGGCATGGCAAAATGATTTTTATTTCTGATTAAATCTATTTCTCAGTCTCAAAACCCAATCTTGTCATTCAAAAGATAATTCACATAGACGTGAAATAGAACGGATTTGTCTGTTTTTCTATAATCATCTGTTCCCTTCAGTATGACAGTGGAATTGCCATACTGGTACTCTACCATCTTAGAGGAAGTAGCAATGACATACTGATATAATGAATAGAACACTGGTAAGAGCAGTGGGTTTACATTCATTAAATATGGCTGCATGTTGATGTATCTCATATGTATCTATGTAAGTAGCTGTGTATACATCTCTATGTGTGTATATATATATATATATATGCACATATAGATGCATGTGTATATATCTCTCTATTTATACATGTATACGTAAGTATATATATCTATATATGTACACACATGTATATGTACACATATACACATATACACATACATATACCACAAACATATACATAGATATACATATACACATATACATACACATAAATATACACACACATATATATACATGTACACATACACATATATATATACACATACACACATATATGCATATATATACATACACACACACATATATATGTATGTGTATACACACACACACACACACATATACATACACATATACATACCCCATTCCTGGATGCAGTCCCTCCTCACCTCTGTCAGAACCAATATTGTTTTCAGGGTTCAGCTGAGGTAACATTTTTAAGACAAGGATTATTAAGGCACTACAAATACTAGCCCCCCATAACTTTGTATTTATTTATATTAATATTTTTCCCTCTTGCTGGACTATTAGCTCCCTGAGGGCAGGTAATATTTTCACTTTCGTCTTTGTATCACCAGCTTCTGGCATTGTTCTTGGCACTTAGTCACACTGAATAAATGCTTGTCCCAATGATCAGCTGCTAGGAGTATAGGCTTGAACTTTAATAAGTTAAGACAATAGATACTGTCCTTTGTGTTCCTGTTTACTGTTTTTTTCATTGATCTCTGAAATCAGAGCATATATTGTTCTTTTGGCTGTACTTTATTATTCTACTCTGTAAGTTTTCTCATATTACATTTATTTTTTTCTTCCAATATGCTACAATATGTTTAGCCATTTTCCAGTCTGTGGGAACCTCTTTAGCTTCTCACTTGCTTGTTAAAAATAGTATTGCTATGAACAGTTTTGTACAAATGGGATTTTTCATTCAATAACCTCCTTAGGACTGGGATTTCTAGGTCCTAGAAGGTCCTAGTATATGAATAATTTTTAACTTTTCTTAGACAATTCCAAATTGTTTTCCTAAAATCAGTGGGTCAGTTCACTACTCCATCACTACTGAATTAGCATGCCTATTTCCCCCTAGCTCTATCAATTTTCTCATTTTGAATATATCCATGTTTTAACAGAAAGAAAACTTCTAGAAATTTAATAATAAGAATTCTCTGCACCAACGACAGCATAGTTATCTCATTTGAACTTTAACATTATACTCTATAATGTGTGAGAAAGTAGAAAAGATGCTAAAGAAAACAGTGATGAGAAAAGCAGCTGACTGGACCAAGTATACTCAGAGGAGGTCCACGTTAGAGGTGACATAATTTTGAATTTGTTGAAGGATTTATTCACCTTAGAGGGGAATGATTCCAAGTGATTGGGGAGAAAATAAGGGATTCTATTATTACACACACGCACACACACACACACACACACACACACACATACACACACACACACAGAGTCAAGGAAATAATAGCACTAAGAGAAGAAGCTGGAGCCTAAGCCTTGGCCTAACTGGTTAATGCATATGGATTTTGAGACAATAGTGAAGAAATGTGGTGAAATATAGTTGCCCATTCACCATTCCTACAGACTACTTTATATTTTGATGTGTTTTAGTAATGACCTTTAAGTAGAGGATAACACAATAAGTTGCTTTCTGTCAATGCATACTTCTAGGTGTTTTGTGTTTGGTGTTTCATTTTTTTTTTTGTAGGAAATAAATATCTGTCCCATACCTGATTCAGACTGAACAGTAAGTTGCAGTTAGACAGTAAAGTTGGAAGGGCAGACTTGGAGTCAGGATGACCTGAGTTCAAAACTGATCTCAGATACTTGCTACCTATGTGACCCTGGGCAAATCACTTGATTTTGATCAGCCTCAATTTCCACATCTGCAAAATGGGGATAATACTAGCACCTACCCCAAAGGGCTATTGTGAAGATTAAATGACATAATTCATGTAAAGTTCTTTGCAAAACTCAGAGCACCATACAAATATTAGCCATTATTGTTATTTGCTCTTGTTATTACAGTGAGAACCTTTCATTTTGGGGACACCCTATATATGAGATGACATTGAATTTTTAAGCATCTGCCCATCTTAGGGCATCAGGACTGGAGTTAATGAGATTTAAGAGTAGGAAAAAGGGAGCCTAAGCACTCTCATTAGAGGTCAGGTTCCCCAGGAGTGAACATTGTCCATATGGTATGTGTGGGTCCAGAGCACAGGGGCCTCTTAGTGGAGGAGGGGATGCAAGACTCGGTCCCTCAGACCCAGCATTGGCTGTTAATTGGTAGTCTACAGTAATTTAAATTCCACCTCTTTTTCATTACAACACACATTTTCTATGACACAGAGAGTTTCCTCCCAAAGAAACTGAATATTTCTTTGCAAAGATAACTCTAAAGTTTCTGATGGTTCCACTTCTCCATAGGAATCTGATTAATGAAACAATGAGTATCAGGTTGCACATCGACCCGGTGATATAAATCAGTTCTATTTACAAATGCAAAGCAAAGCATAAAAAATCTCTGGAGCTGTCGGGTTGATGACCTTTTAAACTGTAAAATGTGTTAACAGCAATAAATTCCATTTCCTTAGTTCAAAGGGCATTTGATGATGTTCTCCTCTGGGAAGGTCACTTCAGCTCATCATGGAATGATAAACAAGGCAACCCTGTAACATACACCCCACAGTGACAAGAGGCACCTGCCACGAGGATTGCAAGACAAAACAAGGGAATCCTCCAGACATTGGAGTTTCCTGTTCTCTAATAGGACGATGGGGACTATAGTCTGACTTCGAAGCAAACAAACTCGCCAGCTACAAAGCTTCCATTGCAGCAGGTCTTGAGATTTATGGTATGATGTATTACTGAAAAGAGCAGTTAAAGTCACTACTGAGTAAATCATTTCATAGACTAAAGTGACCACTAACAACTGGAATGGTTTTCAGTGGACAGATTCCATCATTTTCAATTTATTTTTTGAAAATGGACCAATAATCCACTGATGAATCAGGAGCTGCAAAGTAATACGGGTAGTTTGGCGTATACGAAGATCTATCAAAAAAGCCCATTTATTTTGATGGTCCATTTCTTAACAAAAAGGTAGAGAGAGGAGAGACAGAGTTAAACAAGGAGAAAGAGATAGAGAGTAAAAACAAAAGAAAGGAGATGAGAGGGGGGAGAGAGAGAGACAGAGACAGAGAGAAACAGAGACAGAAAGACAGAGACAGAGAGAGACACACAGAGAGACAGAGAGACAGACAAGCATTTACTTTAAATAAATTCTTCCTAGAACTTTTTATTTTAAAACTTTTTCTACACACTCACTAACCAACCACTCTTCTCTTATTTTCAAATTATCTGTTAAAAACAGAAGCAACAATTAGCATTCATAACCAGTTTTAAAGTTTGCGAAGTGATTTACATACGTTAACTCATTTGATCCTCACAACACGATAGGAAGGTTAAGTACTATTACCATTCCCATTTTACAGATGAAGAAACTCTGGAAGGCAGAGGGAAAGAGAATTCCCCAGAGTCCATTGGAAACTGGATTCAAACTCAGTCTGCCTGACTCCAAGTAACATACTCTAATTCACTGCAACAGGTTTTTCTCGCTTGAAATTTCAACATTTGTCGTTCTTTTTCTGATGTTAAATATCTGCACATTTTCTATGAAGTCCATCTAGCTCATAATTGACATTTATTTAGAATTTCAAAGTTGTTTAATATTTTTGATTCCTAATAATGCATAAAGTGCTTTTAAGAACATCATTATAGGGGAGCGGTTCCAAGAGAGCAGAGTAAAGGCAGGGAGTCACTTAAGGTCTCCCAAATTTTCTTCAGGATATTCCACAGATTGCAAATTATGTCAAACCTGACTATGTGGGCTACATATATTCGTTTTGTGATTATAACATTTGCTGCTTTACTTGAATATGTTATTTAATTTTATAGATTTTTCCAGTTATTATTTAAATATTAATAGTATTTAACAAGATCTATTTCAGTCAGTTTTGCAATTCACTTTAACAAGTTAGAAATATACAACCTACTCTCCATGGCCCCCACTCCCCATTCACACTTACTCTTTGGGTCACGGGTAAAGTATGTAATTAACCCCAAGTTCATGGTACTTTTGGGGTACAGATTCTTAATGCTATTGATTACAAGGACAGATTGACAGGCTTACCTTTCAGAGTAAGCTGGAGGAGACAATTAGCTCAAAACAAAGACATTTACTTAGCATTATAATAAGCATAGTAACATCCATGATTTGAACTGAGGTCTTGTGACTCCAAGTCCAGCATTCTCTCATCATTGCATGATAGAGTCTCAGAACTTGAAGCAATCTCAGCCCAAGTCATATCTGAATAGAAATGATCTAGCCAAAGGTAGTACAGTGAATGGATTGCTGGACCTGGAGCCAAGAAGTCTTGAATTCAAATCCATCCTAAGACACTTACTTACTGAAAGATCTATGGCAAATCACTTAATATCCAACTAACTTTCTCCATCTGTATAACGGGATAAAAATGACATATACTGTATAATACTGTGTCAACTAGGTGGCATAGTGGATAGAGTGGTGGGCCTGGACTTAGGAAGACTTCTCCTCCTGTGTTCAAATCTGTCCTCATCCAGTGTGTGACCCTGAGCAAGTCACATAACCTTATTGACCTCAGTTTCCTCATCTGCAAAAATGAACTGGAGAAGGAAATGGGGTCATGCAGAGTCAGACATGATTGAAAAATGACTGAACAAAGCTGAATAAAAATTATAATCAGTCCCAGTGAGTCCTTATCCACCTCCACTTGATAATTCCAGTAGGCATTAGTAGATATAGCCTAGCTATAATGTATATAAGGTCTGGAAGTGAAAAGTAAATACCAGCTAAAAAAATTAATAAAAAAACATCAAACCAGGCCAGGCCATGCCTAGCTGTGACTTTCTCCACAAACCTGAATCATAAAGGCTGTTTGTTCTACTTACTTTGCAATAAACATTGATTAAAAGAGATTGGGCAAATATTTACTGAACAGTGAACAATAATACTCTTTATTGATGCAGAAGTGACTTTTACAGAAAAACTCTTCACATCACTGCAAGAAATAACTTTTTTTCCCTCAACTACTCTTTATGAAAGGTGACTCTGCGTAATTTTATTATGATTCTGTTACTATCTCAATGATGGCTAAGTGGCACAGTAGATAGAGGGCTAAGCCTAAGTCAGGAAGTCCCGAGTTAAAATCAGGGTCCCAGACACTTATTAGATGTGTGACCATAGGCAAGTAATTTAGCCTTTGTTTCCCTCAGTTTCCTCAACTGTTAAATGGGATTAATAAGAATCTTATCTCACAGAGTTATTGTGAGGATCAAATGAAATACGTGTAGAGAGTTTTGCATTGTGTCTGGTATATAATAATAAGTTCTGACTTTTAATTCTTATTCTCTTTTTCTTAATAAATGCCTATTCCATTCTGTTTCTTTTTTCCCCTCTCAAGGGAACCCATGGGATGAATGCCAGTGTCATAGGATCATGGATTGTCAGAGTAAGAAAAGACCTCAGTGGTCATATAGACTATACTGAGTAATACTTGAAAAATACTTTTTAAAAAAAGCATACTTGATCAATTTCCATGCCATCTTTGTCAGAAGATCCCTAAAGAAGGAGAACCCATGGCTTTCTGATGAGGTCTGTTTCACATCCAAAAAGTTCTAGGGATTATGAAGCTTTTCCTTACATCACACCTTAATTTGTCCCTTTGTAATAGTGGTATAAACTCAAATGTCACAAATTGACTTAGAGAAACACAAATTATGATTAGCTATGTTGTATTGTATTTTTATTTATTTGCTTAAATGTTTATCAATTACATTTTAATCTGGTTCCAAACTGGAAGGGTTGCTAACCTTGGAGACTGTTTTATATCCCTGCTGTACAAGGTCCACCCATTGCTCCTAATTCTATCATCTGGTGCCAAAACAGAATGGGTGAAGTTGATCAATATCCTTCCTATAAAGTGATGCCCAGATTTAAATGCAATATGTAGGTGGATCAGTGGAATATATAAGGTACACAATGCATTGTAGTAAATAATCATAGTTATCTAGTGTATGATAAAGCCAAAGAGCAAAACTTTTGGGGCACGAATTTACCATTTGACAAAAATTGCTGCAAAAACTGCAATACATTTTGGCAGAGAGTAGGCATAGACCAACATCTCATACTGCATACCAAAATAACATCAAAATGAGCAGGTTATGCAAACATAAAGAGTGACATAAGCAAATTAGGGAAGCATAGAAAAAATTATCTGTTAGATCTGTGGATAAGGGAAGACTTTATGACTAAAGAGGTAGAAAAGATGATGAGAAGTAAAATGGATAATTTTGATTATATGAAATTAAAAATTTACACAAACAAAAACAATGCAGTCAATACTAGAAGAAAAACAGGAACCTGGGGTAGGAGGTGAGAAATTTACAGCAAGTTTCTCTGATAAAGGCTATATTTCTCAAATATGTAGGGAACTGAGTCAGATTTATAAGAGCAATTCTCTAATTGATAGATGGCCAAAAGATATTAATAGGCAGTTTTCAAAAATAAGAAATCAAGGCTATCTATAGTCATGTGAAAAATGCTATAAATCTGTACTGATTAGAGATATATAAATTAAAACAATTCTGAGGTACTACCTCACCCCTATTAGATTGGTTAACGTGACAGCAAAAAAAATGATAAATGCTGGAGGGGCTATATAAAAATAGGTATACTGATGCATTATTGGTGGTGACCTGATCAAACCATTTTGTAAAACAATTTGGAACCATGACCAAGGGACTATAACACTCCTTGTGCTATTTGACCCAGCAATACCACCACTAGGTCTGCGTCCCAAAGAGGTTAAAGTAAAGTAAAAGCCACAATGGTAAGGTAAAAACAACTAAGCCAGACTCTCCTAACATTCCCCTCCAAACAATTTTAGAACAATACAACAAATGAAATTCTAGAGCAGTGGAGTCAAGAATAGGTAGAGGTGAGACATTTTCCAATCCAAGAAAACTTATGATATTAGCAGGAGAGGTTTCTGACATCAGGGTGGGGGTTGACCCAGAGTACACATAGCACCAGCACCAGCAGACAGCTTGGAGAAAGAAGCAACCACAGGACCAGGAAGGGATGACTGGTCAGAAAGAAATTACAAGGAATCTTTTGCTAGCACTGAGCATAGGCCTTGGCACTGTTTGTCACTTTACTGCCCATGCACTGTTCTGGGTCACAGTTACTGGGCAGAGAGGAGTACTAAATTTTGCTAAACGGTACCATAAACAATGAAGTAATTGCAATACTGAATTTATATGTATCAAATGGCAAAGCATTAAAATTATTAAAAGGAAAGTTAAATGAGGTGGAAGTAGTAAGATTATACTAGTGGGAGACCTCAACTTTCTCCTCTCAGAACTAGAATAGTCTAACCTTAAAATAAATAAGAAAGGAGTTAAGGAGATGAATAAAATTTCAGAAAAATTAGTTATAATAAATCTCTGGAGAAAAATAAGAATAGAAAGGTTACTTTTCCTCAGCTGCACATTGCACCTTCACAAATATTAACTATGTATTAGGGCATCAAAACCTCACAGATTAAAAAAATAGAAATATTCAATGCATTCTTTTCAGACCACAATGCAATAAAAATTACATTCAATAAACCACTTGGAAGCATAGGTTAAAAGTTAATTGGAAACTAAGTTATCTACTCCTAAAGAAGGAGTAGGTCAAAGAACAAATCTAAAAACAATCAATGACTTCATTAAAGGTAAGGACAACAATAAGACAACATAAGCACAATTTGTGGTATGTAACCAAAGCAGAACTTGGTGGAAATTTTATTTCTCTAAACACTTACATCAAGTGTTTCAATTAAACAAAAAGAAAAAGAAAGAAAATCCCCAATTAAAACCAAAATATAATTTCTGAAAATCAAAAGAGAAAATAATAAAATTGAAAGTTAAAAAATGAACAAATGAGTAAAACTAGGAACTGGCTTTATATTTAAAAAAAATAAGTAAACCATTGGTTAATTTGATTTAAAAATGAAAGAAAGAGAAAAACCATAATACCAGTATCAAAAAATGGAAAGAGTGAATTCAGCACCAAAGAGGAGGAAATTAAAGTTATTATTAGGAGTAATTTGGCCCAAATGTATGCCAATAAATCTGGCATTCTCAGTGAAATGGATGAATATTTACAAAAAATGTAAATTGCCCAGAAGAGGAAACAGAATATTTAAATAACCCTATCTTAGAAAAAAAATGAACAAGGCATCAATGAGCTTCCTAAGAAAATATCTCTAGGAGCAGATGAATTTTCAAGTGAATTCTACCAAACATTTAAAGAACAATTAATCTCAATATTATATAAACTATTTGAAAAAAATAGGTAAAGGAGTCTTACCAAATTCCTTCTATGACACAAATATGCTTTCGATACCGAACCACAAAGAGAAAAAAAAGAAAAATATAAGCCAATTTTCCTAATTTATATGGATGAAATAAATAGATAGATAGATAGATAAATTAATTGTAGCAAGGAGATTGCAGCAGTATATCACAAAGATTACATAGTATGACTAGGTAGGATTTATAAAAGGAATGCAGGGCTGGTTCAACATTAAGAAAGCTGTAGGCATAATTGACCATATCAGTAACAGAAGCAACATAAATCACATGATTATCTCAGTAGATGCAGAAAAATCTTTTGACAAAAGTCAACACTCGTTCCTATTAAAAACAACAGCTGTGTGTGTGTGTGGTGGCAAAGAAAATCATATTTCTCAACTTGGGAATGGCTGAACAAGTTATGGTATATTCTTATGATTGAATACCATTGTGTTCACACAGAAATGAAGAGATTTCATAAAAACCTGGGAAGACAGATGAATAGGCAGAGTGAAGTTAGCAGAACCAGATCATTGTACATTCGTAAGCTAATTAATAAAGAGCTCTACAAAATACTGTAAAACAATGCCATTCTTCTCCCTATGTGTTTTTAGTTTTGGAAAATATAGTTAATTTTAATAAAAAAATTTTGTGTATAAAAAGAAAAGAGAAAGGGATCTAAATGTACAAAAAGAAATAGTTCTGGTGCAGTGGCAGAGAATTGGAAATTGAGGGAATGCTCATCAATTGGGAAATGGCTGAACAAGTCATGGTATATGATTGTGATGGAATACTATTGTGCTGTAAGAAATGATGAACGTGATGGCTTCAAGAAAACCTAGGAAGATTTATATGAACTGATGCAAAGGGGTGCGAGCAAAGCCAGGAGGTTTTGTAAGGATGATCAGCTGTGAAAGACTTAGCTACTCTGATTATCACAATGATCTAAGATTTCAAAGAACCCATGACGAAAAATTGTATTCACCTCCAGAGAGAACTGATGAACTCTGAGTGAAGATTGAAGTATAATTCTTTTTAACTTTCTTTATGTTTTTCATTTATATTTTTTCTGATGTGGCTAATATGGAAACATGTTTTGCATGACTTAATCTGGATGATTGAGATCATATTGCTTGTCTTCTCAGTGGATGGGGCAGTAGAAGAAGGGAGGGAGAGAATTTGGAATTCAAAAATTTTAAAAGCTAAATGTTAAAAATAAGTAACTACATAAATGGTTTTAAAAGTAAGTAATTACCCTTCCCCTTATAAAAAGAACTAAACACACTACTTAAATGTGGTCTGGCCAGGGCAGAGCATGCTGGGACTAGTTCCTCCTTCTTTTGGGAAGCTATTCCTCTTTCATGTAGTCTCAAATCACATTTATTTTCTTTTCTGCCATATCACAATGTTGACTCATATTGATCTAATAGTTCACTAAAGCCCCTAGATTTTTTTCACGTAAATTGTTGTCTCACCATTATACCTCTCCCTTCTTATACTTGGAAGGTTTGTTTTTATTTTTTAAAATTAAATGTAAGACTTACCATTCATCTATATTGTAATGAGAAGCAGTAGAGAAAGGAGAATTGATTAATTACAGCCTAGTCCTGGGAGCATGAGCAAGGGCTTCTGTCTGCCTGCAACTCATGGCAGGAGCTGAAGATTTAGAGAGCCTGCTTCTGTGAGAGAATGGTGATAGAACATGTGTAGGTATGCTATGACTATTTAGAACATGTGTAGGTATGCTATGACTATTTAGAACATGTGTAGGTATGCTATGACTATTTCCAGTCTATATGCTGCATTGTTTTGTTTTAAAGACTTAATTGGCTGCTGAGATAGAACTGGGAGTTCATACAAAAGGCACCAACTGACCAACTTTGATCTGTCTCTTGGTGGTATTTGAGCAACAGATTGCTTTAAGCTTTGGGCTTGTTTGGGAGATACCAGGAGGGCCAACTAACTAGAAGGCCATAACAGTAGACCAGGCCTGAGGTGATGAGAGCCTGCACGAGGGTTCTGACTCTGTGAAAGATGTGGAGATGGTGAAAAATGATAAGAAAATGGATTGGATCTGTGCAATGGGTATAAATGAGGAAGCAAAGAGAACACTGAGATTTTGAACCTGGGCCATGGGGGAGATGGAGGGGTGTTCAACAGTGACAGGAAAGTGAGAAAGACGGGAAGGGTTTAGGAAGAGACATGGTGAATTCTCTTCTGGAACTGTTGAGTCTGAGATATAAGATATTCATCTCAAGATAGGTAAATGATGTAAGACCAGAGCTCAGGAGATGGGGATGTACCTATACAGGATATCTCCCAAGGCCTAGTGAAGTTTTTCATAGCTTTTGGAAAGCCCTATTTTATACACACATACACAAACATACGTACATCTACATATATCTATATCTTTTATATATATATGTATGTATTATTAGTGTGTATATATGTGTGTATGCATATATACATATATAAACATTTGATATATACAATTTTGAAAACATTCCCAGATCTACATCTGTATCTATCTACATTTACATATATCCACCTCTCTATCTATAAAGAGATATATACCCACATCTATGTGTGGATAGATAGATGAATATGAGTATATGTATACATATACATAATCTCAAAACTGTATGTAGCTAATGTTTACAGATTCTTTATGAAGCCTCCTTGTTCTTTTTGCATCTTGTAATGTAGGTATTGAAATGTATGTGTTTGCTGATGATTTTAAAATTTACAACAAAAAAAGATTTTTTTAAAAGAAGCATGACAAACAAGATGTCACTATATGGGTAAAATGTTTGACTTTATCTTCCATATATTTTCTTATTTTTCAGTTTCAAAAGCATATATTTCCAAGGCAGAGGCCATGCTCCATACAAGCCTAATCACATTTCTGGCATTCAGTAAGCATTGAAACACTAAGGAAAGATACGAATTTGTACTTTGTCACACTAGTTGTTTAGTTCCACTATGCTCACTTCCTTCTCACCTCTCTCATGCACATATACATTAATTTGCATTCATATGCTTTTAAAGCCAGAAAAAAATACAAAAAAAGGATCATTTTCCTCCCCAAGAATGCGTGACTCATTCTGCCTGCCCCACTGTAACAATTCTTTTCCTTTCCCTTCCCTTTCCTTTCCCCTTCCTTTTGCCCCTTCCTTCTCTTCCATTTTCCTTTCCTTCCCATTTTCCTCCCCTCCCCTTCCCTTGCCTTCCCACAGACAGTTAGTTTTTACAATGCTTCAGTGCACAGCTGTGGCTTCCAGATGAATTTCTCATCAGATCTAGTGAGAGGAGGTGTAAAAAAGCTCATTTGGGGCAATTTGTCATTGGAGAATGTGAAAATAGGTTATATTAATAAAAGGAAAGTGTGAGCTGCTTTCCACGTGTTCTTTAGGCTAAGGATGCAGCTGAAACTCCTTTTAAGACAACGTGAGTGTGTCCAAATCGGAAAGGACAGGGCGGTAAGACTGAAACCATCAATTACTGCCAGAATGTCTGTCTGGAGACAGTCATGCCAAGCACCTGAATCCACTTTAATGGTGGAAGTGGACACATATGCTCAGGGAGTTTGGATCCTTTATGAGTAACACTCACTTATGATCTATGGAGAGAAAGCAAAGACTCCAGGGTCATTGGTTTGGTTTGGTTTTTGGAACAGTCTCATGGTTCTTTGGACTGCAGAATTTACACTTCCCCTCCAAAGGTGGTAATGCTATTATCATGGGGTAATATCATGGGGGAATGCTCCCATTTGGCACTACTCCTCTCCAGAGCAGAGGAGAAAGAAAATGCCCTTGTTGTCTCCCCCATTCGAATGTGAGCTCCCTGCAAGCAGGGACGGTTTTGTTCTTTGTACTGGAACTCCCAGCACCCAGCCCAGAGCCTGACCCACCAGAGGTGCTTAATGAAGACTTGTTGATGGATTGATGGGGGCTTTCCTGCAGTTGGGATCACATGAATGCTTCCACACCAACTAGCACTCGCTTGGTAATTTGATTCTGAAATGCTATGGGGACTGTACTGGATATTTTTATTTTGATTGGTTAGAATTCTTTCCTTTCCTTTGGTCAGATTTAGTTCCAAGATTCTCTATTATAGCATTGCTAGCCTTCATTTGAATGTTTAAGAATCAGAATTCTTTTTATCCCCAGTGGCTATGACAGGGCCTTGTCTGTTGGAAGTGATTAATAGATGCTTGTAGCATTTTATTTAATAGAATTGCATTGGATATGAATTCCTATATCTGTAGTGTTCTAAAGCTTTAGATGCCATCTTCAACATTCTTTAATAAACAAATAAAAAAGAGTCATTTATTAAGCCCTACTACGTGCAATGCTCTATGGAGTGCTAGGGATATAAGTAGAAAAGTAGAAAAGTTCCTTGTTCCCAAGCAGCTCCAATTCTAATGCAGGAAGATTTCAGTTTCAAATCAGATGGAAAAGTCCCATGGTCCTTTGGGTGCAATGGCAAAACAGGCCATTCTCTTTTCATCTTTGCTCAGGAAATAGTCATGCAAACAATATTCTGCTGGATCCAAGAAATGATCGGGCAAGATTTCCCTCAGGTTCATTGTCCCTTTGATTGACTAGAGGAAAGTTCTTTTCCTTGGCTGCCATTCCCTAATACATGCCAATTCTGCCAGCAGAATAAAACCACTAGAGGGCAGGTGCTATCACCCTATATATCCTTATTCATAGAGATAGGCATATCCCTACAATATATATATATACACATCAGATACCCAATGTATACAATCAGATATGCATGCAATATACATATAGGTACTATAAATTACATGTGAAATATATACTTATATGTGTATGTACATATGGGTGATATTGCATTGTTTGTGTGTGTGTATATGTGTATATATATATATATATATATACACACACAATTATACATATACGCACAAAGACAAATGTATACATTCATTAGTATTTATTAAACACTGTGAATCAAGTGGTATGCTAAGCACTTAGTATATCCCAAGTGTCTAACAGTGCCTGGAACACAGTAAGTATTTAATAAATGTTGATTGATTTATTACCACTGAGGGCTAGACACTGTCAGGATCTGAATGCAACTCCTCTAATTCCAAACAGCATTCTTTCTACTAAGCCACTAGTTTCAAAATGTGTCTTTCTTGACCTGATACTTGTATGGAGACCAACTGGTGTGTATGTCTTGTATTAGTCAATGTTGTTGTGGTTCAGTCATTTTCAGTCATGTCTGACTCTTTGTCCATTTGAGGTCAGAGAAAGAGTTGTTGATCTGGTATTCCCCCCAAAGCAGCATGCCTCTTGAAAACTAGTATATAAGGTAGAGTGGATAGATGTAATTGTGGTTTAATATCCTTCTTGTAGATAGGCAAGGGAAAGAACAAAAACATGGTCCCTCTCCTGCTCCACACAAAGGGAGAAATCAGTTTTCCTAGAAGAGTTATGGATCACATCTCTATCCATGCAGATGGGAGCCCCTCATCTTCAAATTTAGATAGCCCTACACATAATAACACTAGCACACAGTAAGCAAGTTATCACTCTTTTTCATTCTCTCTCTTTCTTTCTTTCTTTCTTGCAATTTTTTTCCAGTTACCTACTTCTTTTCTAACTTTAACTGCATTAGTTTTGTTTGTGCAAAGGCTTTTTAATTTTGTACAATAAAAATTGTTCATTTGATCTTGTGAGATCTCTACTTTCAGGTGTATGTTCCATATACATTGAATCCTTTCTCTCCTTACCTCCAGTTTTTGTAATTCCTGCTTTCCTTCCAGATTCAATTCAAGTGCCAAGTTCTGCAGCCCTTTCATGGTCTGTTCTAAATTTACCTCGTATGTTACATCTGCTCATATATGTATTTATTGTCTCTGTTAGAATATAAGTTCTTTGAGGGCAGAGACTATTTTGCCTTTTGTATTTATTTCGCCAGAGAAAAACATGATGCCTGGAACATAGCAAATATTTAATAAATGCTGATTGATCAACAAACTTCAGAAAGAGAATGTATCTTCCCTAAGGCCTCAGAGCAGGTAAGTTGCAGAGGCCAGGTTTAATTTGTAATTCATTCTTCTTTCCTCTACACTAAGATAACTCTGTTCTAGCATAGTTCACATCATTTGCAGCAACATAATCCACATGGAAATTTAAGGTTTTTTTCCCTCATCTCTAAATCTGAGTGTCTTTTAAATGTAAGATTGAAATTTGTTGCGCCTTTCCTATATTGTACAGTGCTCTTCTGAAAAAGAGCTCTGTGCTCATTTAAAATGCCCAGTGGATTGCAAAGTCATTGCTAAGCATTATCCCAGCTCTGTTTGGCAGAGGTTGGAGCACTGCTCAATGATGTACTACTGTGGTAGTGAATCCCTTCTCTGGGGGACCATTTAGGCACCTTGAATTGCTGTTGGGATTCTGCAATATTTATTATCTTCTCAGTAAGTTACTTCTCAAATCTTTAAAACAAACATCTGAGGAAAGCTGGAAAGGACAGAAAAAAAAGTAAAAGGAAAGAAAGGTCTAGGACCTGATATATGGAGAAGGAATTGAGGAAACCAAATCCCAGCTAAACATTGGCCAAAGCAGGATATCGAATAGCAATCCTTAGCACCAAGGAGTTACAGAAATGGGATGAAATGGAGCATAGGCCTGTCTAGTCAGAATGTATCTCAGAGACAAAAAAAAGTTTAATCATCAGGCTGCCTGGAAAGTGAAATTGGCATTCAAAGGAAATGGTAGAGGCCATTACTTGAGTCATTTAAAACCAGACTCGATGAAGTACTGGAAAATACCTTGTAGGTGCTCTGACCAGTGTTGGCATGGTGTCCAGGCAGAGATCTCTTCTTTATTGTCTGTTCTAATACAAATGATGCCACAAAATTCACTCTAGAAAGGAAATGGCACAAATTATGAGGATTGTGTAAAATCTCTCATTAGATGACTCTGATTCAGAAATAGAAGGTGACTAGTGGTGGATATGTTAGTAATCTTTGAAAGATTGGGGAGAACAGGCCAGGTACTATAGAACAGAACTGAGGCAGATGGCCTGATTTTCAAAAAATGGAATAGAGTAGATATGCAGCCTACAAGCTGGGAGGCTCAATTCCAGTTCCTAGCAAAAGTCTATAAAGTCCTATTAAAATGAACATTATCAAGTTAGGGAACATATCAAAAGTCAGCAAAGCTCGCTCCTGCTTTGGACAGGGTTACTAGACTGGTAGATGGAGGGGTTGCTGTAGGGAAGGAGAGAAGGTAACAAGCTTTATTAAGTTCCTACTATGTGCCAAGCATTGTAGTAAACATTTTACAAATACTATTCATTCAATCCTAACAACCACCCTTGACGTAGATGTTATTATTATCCCCATTTTATAGTTGAGGATACTGAGGCAAACAGAAGTTAAGACACTTCTTCAGAGTCACACAGCTTGTAAGCTGACTTACTATGATGGCTGACCCCGGACCAGCACTGTACCCACTGAATCACCTAGCTGCTGTAGAGAGTATACCGTGACACAAGTGAAATGTTCAGCAACATCTCACATACTACACTTGGAAACAAAAAAGGGGTCATTGATTTAGAACAATAAAGGATGTGAGGGGTCATCTGAGGCATCTGTCCATCATTCCTTCTCTGACTCTGCTTCTGATTCCCTAGATGTGGCCACCATGAGAGCTCCATCCTCACTCTGGGACATCCCTCTGTATCTATGGCCCACTTCTTCCATTGGTAAATTACACCCAGAATGTCCATTTGGAGAAAAGGCCCCTGACCAGCCATCCCTTAGTCTCTGAGCTCTGCCATTGACTCTCCAGACTTTACCCCCAATTGCCTTCCATATTTTAGCTTTTTTAGTGTATTGTCTCCTCCTATTAGAATGTAAACTTCTTGAGGACAGGGTCTACCCTGTCTGTATTTGTATTCCTAATGCATAGCACAGCACCTGGCACATTGCAAGTACTTACCAAATCTGATAAGTTCAAGAAAAGAATGTCACAGGTGAAAGAAAATGGAAACCAGCTTAGGTGGTGGTTTGTCTTAACCAGGTCTTAGTGTTTTAGCGGGCAGCAAGCTAAATTAGGTCTATGGTGTCATATGACACACAAGAAAGCTAATGTGTGTTCAGTTTGTATTAATAGAGGTTAGTGTCTTGGTCTTGAGTGGGAAATAGGAGAAGAGTGGAGCATTCCATGGACCTTTGTTCTGATCAGATCACAGCTGAAATATTGTGTTTCATTTGGGTAAGACCCACACTGTAGGAAGGATGTTGATAAGCTAGATAGACAGCAACCAGAGGTAGGCAGTCCAGATGTTATAGGGCCTTGAGCTCATGCCAACACAAGGATTAATTGAAATTACTGAGAATGTTTAGGCCAGATAAGAAAAGAGCTGGTGGGAAGGAGATATTTGCTCTCTTTAAGCCCGAAGGGCTATCTGGGGAAGAGGGATTAGCTTTGTTTTTCTTGGTCATGGAACTAGGAGCAATGGCTGGAAGCTGCAAAATGCAAATTGAAAGTTGTTTTAAAAAGAAAAAAAAGAAAAAGGGGGTGTTTCTAAGCTCCTTAACTGAGTTGTCCAAAAAGGGAATGGTAGTGGGTTCTCCCTCACTGGAGAGCCTGGATGACCGCTTGTCAGCTATGTTAAAATGAGGATTATCTTTCAGAGATGTCTTCATCTCAGAGCATTTTTTCCAACCCTGGGTTCCCCAGCTCCCTGTTGGGATAGCGTTGCTATGGAGATAGGACATTCAAGCAGGAGCTAGGCCAGAATGCATCATTTTGGCAACTTATTTGAATTTGGCTTTGGAGGATTCTGGAAAGAAGCTGGAAAGGAAGAGTTCATTCCCCATCTTGTGGAAGAGGAGATGATGTTGCCAGGACTGAGTGATGTCTGATTTCTAGACACATTTCCTTCCCCTCCTCCTCCAGGGCTCTGGTAGGATGGGGTGGCAGGACAAATTTCTATTGTATGAAATTATATGATGTTCTCTTGATAATGTCCCGAAGACAAGATTAAAGTCTGCCCCTCCTTCCCCATCCCTGGCTGTGGCCCAAGTAGCTAATGCTTCCTTAGGCTGCTTGCCCCCTTTATGGAATCAGCATATATTTCTCCCTTTTTAGCAGTATGGACGTGGGAATGTGTCACCCAGTTCTCTACAGGTATCAAAAACCTTCCTGAATCTCCACTTACCACTATCATTAATCACACCAAGCGCTGGTGGTCACTGGATTTTCTTTGTAATTAGATATAGAACATATGTAACAATGTGAAGGTTAAGGTTGGGGGAGGGGGTGGGAATCAATGTGTGAACTGCACACAGAAGCCCTGGCTGCTTGTGCTGTAGTCACTGAGGCCCCAAAGTATAACTGTCTGTCACCTCCTTCCATAACTGAGCAGGAAGCCAGTAGTATTCCCATCAGTTCTTGGTGCCAGAGCTCTGCCACATTATCCAATCAGAATCCAAAAAGAGGAGGGAATGAGAGTTTGTGTCTAGAAATCAGATGTGTCTTGACCCTGCCAATGATATTTTCTCACATATTGTGCAAGATAGAAAACAGACCATTTCAAGCTTCTTCTTCCAAGAGGCTTCCAAAGCCAAGTTCACAAAGATATCACAAAAATATTGACCTCATATATGCTGACTGCTTGAGTTTCCCATCTCCATAGCAACATTGTTTGGGCAGAGAGTTCAGGATCCCAGGGATACACTGTGATTTTTGGGAAAAGAAACTTGATGAGACTTCTTGTGAAAAAAGCATTAGCGCAGATCATGTGATTCCCCAATCACACTCTCTCCCCTCCCAGTGTAATGCAAGTCAAGTAGTCAGAGGTATTACAGAAAGAATATGCATGGGCATTTGAATGAAAGGACCACACTTCAACCTGATGTACCAAATTTTATGAGCGTGTGTTGGAACAAATCCTTTCCTTTCTTTGGACCTCTGATTTCTGCTTTTGTGAAAACAAAGGGTTAGAACAGCCGATCCATCTCCAAGTTCTCTTCAAGGTCTGAATGTATGCTCTTTTGAACATTTCCTTATAGTGACTCTGTGAAATACATAATAGAGATATTAGCTGCATTTTCCAGATGATGAAACCTAGACTCTGAAAAGGTTCAACGTCTTGCAGATCAATGTAGATAATTCATCTACAAAATGCCAGGTAGGATTTAAAGCCACACTAACATTTATTCTATCACGTGGCATGATTCAAAGCCTCAGTTTCTGTAAAAGGGGGTAACAATACTTGGGATCACCTATTTAGCAGGGATCTCAAGAGAAAAGCTCTCTAATGTAGAGTGTGCTTTAATATCATGGATCAGTGGTTTCATTGATACTATTAGTAACTTCTCCAGCATAGGCCAGAACCCTCTTGATGTGGCAATTGGCAAATTGGTCTGACGATTGGCAAAGACAATTTATAATCCAATACCTAAAATTCTGGTAATGAACTTGCCTAATTTTAACTACTTTATATACGGAGGAGCTGGATTTCGAATTTTGGTCTGGGTTCAAATTACTACTTTGGTGACCTTTGGCAAGTCATTTGACAATATTACCATTGGACAAAATTGGCAAATTCTTTCACTTTATGGGGCTTCATCCGAAAAATAGAGGGTTAGACTAGATAGCCCCTTATGTCCTTAAGCTCCAAATCTATTATCCTAAGTTAAACATTTACCATTAAAATTATTGAGGGCTGATGATCTCATTTTTAGCAAGTATGGAGAGCAGGGTCAATTTTGCAGTGGCTTTCATATATTATATGGTGGTTATATTCCTACTGTGACCAAATGACTTATTCATGATCAAAATCCAGGCTGATTTCTTTCATAGAATAAAAGGGAAAGGAGCTTGAAGAATGTTTCTCCAGATGATAAGGCAAAACAAAGTACTCCTTGAAAAATGTAAAAGTGCCATCAAAGTAAAAATAAAGTGGAAAGAGTTTAAAAGATATAAGGGAAGTCTCATGTGCTGGGAGGGTGAAGGATAGGAATATGTGACAGAGAGAAGAAGGGAGGAACTATAAAACACCAGAAACTTAAGGAAGCTTGTGAATTAATACTCATAAATAAGGGGCAAAGAGGAAGAAGGTAGTTGCAAGGGATTATGTTATATAGAACAATCAGGTAGTCAAGATTGGCAGCTTCCTACTTAGGGATCCCAGGGCAGCTGTTAACCTCACATCAACAAGAGAGGTAAGGGGGTGGTATAGAAACTTACAAGCCTGATGATCACTACCTACTTTTGATGATTGTTTCAGGGACAACTAATACTGCTGGGATGAATGAATGACAGAAAGAATGAATTGTGAATGAAAAGTGCTCACAATGTACCAAGTACTGTGTTGGGCTCCAGAGACACAGATAGAAAAGCAAGACAGTCCTTGCTCCCAAGAAACATGCATTCTCATTAGAGAAGATAAAACATATAGAAACAATAGTGACATTGTTGAGAATGCTGAAACCTTGGTCTGCTAATTGAAGTGGAAGTGCCTTAGAAGAGGAAAAAAAATGGAAAGTGAATGGTGGGTTAAGGAGATGTCTATGAAGAAAAGTTGAGTTTGTGAGCCAGAGCTTAAAATATAGTAATGATAAGTACATAACCAGGGATAGAGCCCATCTTACAAGAGCTGAAAAAATATATATTTCTGAGAATTTTGAAATTTAATTAAAAGGGCCTTTAACTAGAAAAGGAAAGAAAGAAAATTGCCTATGAATATCTGCTAAGCTTGATACCACAAATATTAGCAAGAATATAGGAAAAAGAACAGAAGGAGAGATGTACTTTAATTTTTGGAATATGAAATACAAGAAAGGAGCCAACATTGAGGCCCATTACTTCAAATGTTTACTGCCAAATGGCTAAGGCATACCTGAAAATCAAAGTCAACTAAAGATTATCAACCAAGGTGACAAATTTGACCTCAGAGGCATCACTGCTATCTAGTGATAAATGTCATTGTATATTAAGACAATATGTTGTTGTTACTGTACGTTCATTCACTGGCATTTGACTCTTTGTGATACAATGGGCTGTCACACACTAGGGCCCACTATCCTCCACTATCTCCTGAAGTCTGTCTAAGCTCATGTTCATTGCTTCCATGGCACTATCTATCCATCCTTTCCCTTGCTGTCTCCTTCTCCTTTTGCCTCCAATCTTTCCCAACATCAGGGTTTTTTTTCCAATGAGCCCACCTTCTCATTATGTGGCCAAAACATTTAACCTTCAGCTTCAGCATTTGGCCTTCCAAAGAATATTCTGGATCAATTTCTTCAAGGATTGACTTATTTGATCTCCCTGCTATTTACAGAATTCTCAAAAGCCTTCTCTAGCACCACAATTCAAAGCATCAAATCTGCAGTGCTCAGCTCACCTCATAGTCCAAACTCTTACAGCCATACCTTACTACTGCAAAAACCATAGCTTTGAATATATGAATCTTTGTTGGCAAGGCACTGGCTCTGCTCTTTAGTATGTTGCCCAGATTTGCCATAGCTTTCCTTCCAAGGAGCAAGTGACACACTCATGGGAAAATCTGAGAAGTACAGGTGACAAGGTGGTGCTGAACACTTAGGTAAAGGTCAATGGCAGGAAAAACAGGAATAATTGTCATTAAGAGGTACTAAAGATCACCTAGGAAAAAGAATTTAACTACTTTTCGGTTGGGGAAATATTCCCCAAGCCTGATCTGGTGTAATAGTTATGAGGGAGGTTAGATATCCAGATATCTTTTGGGGAAGTCTCCCTGCCGAAAGAAGAGCTAATAAATTCTTGGATTACAACAGTTGCTATCACTTTGTTGCTGATAGGACTGTTGATCTTTCTCCCAGTCTTCCAAAGCTCACAAGTATAAAACCTGGTCCATTACATCTCCTATACACATCCACTTAATTTTAGGAATGTATACATACAGCAGCCAAATGGAGAGGCAGCATCAGGGATTCGTGGTCACATGAAGGCCAGGTAGTGAGATGGGGCAGGAGCCACGGTAGACAGAGGGCACTTCTGTGTTTATCATTGCTACCTCTTCCAGAAGCATGAGGCTTACAGCAGTTCTTAGTCATTCCAAAGCCACTAGAGGAGAAACAGAAAGCTATTTCTTTCAAATCTTTTGTGTTCACACTCAATTTTGTCTTAGCAGTCAATGAAAATATTTTAGACATTATGCAATAAGCTGATAGAAAATAGAAGATGCATGTACACACCATGAAGTAGGAAGGTAAAGAGTTCGTCTTTCATATACTTCTGGAGACAGGCTCACCAGGCTTCCATGTGGATTGCCATAAGACAGAGCTTATTGTACCTACTACAAAGATGGGGACTTTTGGCCAGTGCCCTCTACCACCCAAGGCAGTGGTATTTTTTAAATAGCACTTAAGAAAGAGATAAAAATTTATTCAACTTAAAAACTGCTTAAACAACAAGAACATAACTAAAGCAAAGAAGTATAATTATTTAAAAGTAATCAATTAACTCACTCATATGTGTGTATCTATGTATGTATGTATGTATGTACGAGAGGGAGGGAGAGAGGGAAAGAGAGGGAGAGAATGAGGGAGAGGGAGAGAATGAGGGAGAGGGAGAGAGAAGGAGAAGGACAGGGAGAGAGTTTAACAAACTATTTTACTAAGAGTATAAGAAGAGGGGAAACATTTGACAATGACATAAAAAGAAGAAAGAAGAAAGAAATTAAAAGTTAGGTAGAACTCTGAAACTAAGTGATGGGATGAGAAATTGGAGAATAAGGAGCTGGAGAATGAGAGAAAGAGAGGTGAGGGAGATAGAGTCCTCTTCAAGTAGAATATGCAAAAATAACTAAAAAGAAAGAGCACTGTCTCTATAGAGAAAAAGGAACAAAAAGAAATCTTAAACTAAAAAAGCAATATTAGAGACAAAGTAAGGGAAAAAAACTTGCAACTTTAAATGTAAATAAACAACCCAATAAAATGAGAGTGATGGATTTGAAGAGAGAACAAAACCACCATAAGATGTTATTTACAAGAAACATTGCTAATAAGCAAAACCATTCATAGGATAAAAATGAGGAAGTAGAACAAAATTTACTTTTCATTGGGTGATTTTTTTTTAAAAAAGTGGGATTTGCTATCAAATTAAAAACACAGTTTTACAATGTAAAGAGATGAACAAGAAAGCTATACTAAGCTGAAAGTAATCATTGACAATATCAATATCAAATTTATGTTCACCAGATATGTTAGCATCTAAATTTTAGAGGAAATTAAGTGAATAAATCATAACAAAAGATTGACCAGTTTATCCAAGAAATAATTAATTATAACCAAATTGGATTCACAAAAGAGATGCATGGTTCACTATTAATAAAACAATATAAGAAATCATATTTGTTTTAAAAGAACTTGATTATCTCAATAGATTCAGGAAAAGACTTTGACAAAGTGAAACATTAATTTATGCTGGAAAAAACCAAACCCTACAAAGTATACGCAGCTGGGATATTTTTATAAAATATTTTAAGTGGTAGGTATCTAAAGGGCACCTAGTGATACAGTGCATAGAGTACTTGACTTGGAATCAGGAAAACTCATCTTCCTGAGTTCAAATATAAACTAGCACACTTACTAGCTGTGTGACCCTGGGCAAGTCATGAATTACCTCCATTTCCTCATCTGTAAAATGAGGAACAACTCATTTAGCAAATAAAATTAAACAAGCTATAAACACTATGAAAAAAAATAAGTTTCCCAAAAGGATTTACAAGTGAATTTTACCAACCA
Source organism: Trichosurus vulpecula (assembly GCF_011100635.1). Lineage (NCBI taxonomy): Eukaryota > Metazoa > Chordata > Mammalia > Diprotodontia > Phalangeridae > Trichosurus > Trichosurus vulpecula. The sequence goes on from NC_050578.1 coordinate 140,008,417, forward strand.
TTTAAACATTCAAAGACTAGTCACTACAAAAGCAACACAAATTATAGAAAAAATGAGGGGGGGGAGGGAGAGAGGGAGGGAGGGAGGGGAAGGGAGGAAGGGCGGAAGGGAAGGAAGACTTATTTGTAATTCAGATTGTAAAATTGTATGATACTTAAGTTCGTTGATTGGATGTCCAAAACCAAAGAAGTCAAACTTAGAAGGAAAGTAAAAAATGGGGGAAATATTTTATAGCAAATTTCTCTAATAAAGAACTTGTTTCTTAAATATGTAGAGAACTGGGTCTAATATAGAAGAATAGGAATCATTCTACAATTGATAAATGGTAAAGGATGTAGGCCAGCTAGGTGGCACAGTAGATAGAGCACCAGGCCTGAATTCAGTAATACTCACCTTCCTGAGTTCAAATCTGACCTCAGATACTTACTACCTGTGTGACCTTGGGCAAGTCACTAAACTGTCTACCTCAGTTTCCTTGTCTGCAAAATGAGCTGGAGAAAGAAATGGCAAACACACTTGTGTCTTTACCAAGAAAAGCCCAGATGGGGGCACAAAGAGTTGGACATGACAGAAGTGACTAAATAACAACCACAAACAAGATATGGACAGACTGTTTTCAAAAGAAAAAATCAAAACTATCTATAGTCATGTGAAAAAATGTTCTACATTATTATCAATTAGAATGCACATTAAAACCACTCTGAAATTCCAACTCACACCTATCACAATAGCTAATATGAGAGAAAAGAAAAATAACAAATGTTGGAGGGGATGTGGAAAAATTGGGACACTAATGCACAGTTGGGGGAATCATGAACTGCTCCAAACATTCTGAAGAACAATTTGGAACTACGCCCAGAGGGCTATAAGACTGAGCATACCCTTTGAACCAGCAATATCACTAGTAGGTCTTCATCCCAAAGAGATCAAAGAAAAGAGAAAACAAAATTTTGTAGTGGCAAAAAAGGGGAAATTGAGGAGATACTCATCAAGTGGGGAAGGGCTAAACAGGTTGTGATATATGATTATAATGGAATACTATTGTGCTGTAAGAAATGATTAGCAGGATGGTTTCAGAAAAGCCTGAGAAGACATATAAACTGTTGCAAAGTGAAGTGAGCAGAACCAGGAGAACAGTGCAGAGTAATAGTGATATTGTGTGATGATTGACTGTGGAGGACTTTAGCTATTCTAATCATATGATAATCTATGACAGTCCTGAAGGATTTGTGATTAAAAAAAATGCTGTCCATCTCCAGAGAAAGAACTAAGTCTGAATGCAGATTGAAGCATGAATATTTCACTTGTTTTATTTTTCTTTTCTTCTTTTTTAATTGTTTTGCAACATTGTTAACATTAAAATGTATTTTTGCAGGATTCCAAATGTATAATTTATATCACATTTTATTCTTTCACAACAGGTGGTAAAGGGGTGGGGGAGTAGATGAAAATTTGAAACTCAAAAATTTTTAAATGAATGTTAAAAATAAGTAAATAATAAAATTTAGAAAAAAGAAAAATTGAAAAAGAGAACTTTAGCAGTTTTACTTGTTGGGGATGTTAGTCAAAACTTTGTGGGTGACCAAAGGCTGAGTGTTGAGATAACATGGCTGTCCTGGGTCAGCTGCCAGAGCTCCAGGTCCTGCTGCCTATCCATTTTCAGAACAGCCAGAACACAGAGATGAAAGCACTGACCTAACCCACAAGTGCTTTCCATCCAGGAGAGTAGGTAGCAGTCAGTGAAGTAATTGTCTCCTCTCTCCCATCTTTTAGACCCAAATGACAGACATTAACTTTTAGACTTTTATGTTCTTTAAGTCAAGGTTTTCTGACTCCAACTCAAGCTGTCTATCCACAATTCCATCATACTAGGCATATCCTAGACAGACTAACTATACCCCATTGGATGTCGGTGGCCAGGGAGAAATTTCATGGGCCCAAGATTAGTTATAACCTCACTGTCAGTGATATCACAAATGGCCGAGATCATTCTGAACCTGGAATATTTCCTCAAATTTTTTTATAGTAGGAGATAATTCATCCTTGGCAAGCAAAGATAATCATAAGAAGCCATGCTGTTCTCCTGAATCTTCCCCCTCAGCATACAATTCCTCTTCAGATATTTGCAGTGTGTGTCATTTGGTTCTTTCAGCCCATGAAAGCAGCATGTATTTTCAAGCTTTAAGGAAGTAGTATTACTCACATTTCCAAACTTGACATTTAGTGGATCATAGATTTAGAACTGGAAGAAACCCTGGGGCTATCAAGTTCAACCCTACATAGAGAATAAATGATAAAAACCATGGTTCAAATCTAGGTCCCTTGACTCCAAATTCAGCACCATTTCTTTTGTATACATATACTATGTAGATAAAAGTTTTAGGATTTCTGGGAAGTTAGAACAGAATGTTTCTCTCTCTCTGTGTGTGTGTGTGTGTGTGTGTGTGTGTGTGCCTTTGAATGCCAAAGGACCATTATTTTGGCAAGGTTAAAAACTGTAGGTCACCATTTTTCCATGCCACGATAAAATTAAGATGGCTTCTGAACATTGCACTTTAAACGTTCCAAAGTGAATATGAGTATAGGGCTATGGGGAGGGAGAAAATGAGGCAGGAAACAAGTACAATACTAAAAATATATCTGCATGACACATTTTTATATTAAATCTTTAATTGCATCTTTTGATGTTTTCATTGGGAGGATTGAACTTGGCTTCAATTGTGCCATTTCTTCTTTTCTGTGGAGTGCACAGGTCCAGGTGGGGGTGGGACTGAGGGGGTGGTCTGCAACTCTCTGTTTCTATAGCATGGTGCAGAAACTGCCAACTCAAAACCTGACCTGCTGTTGACCTCCTGGAGTCAAGCCAAAATAGCCACAAGCATATGGACAAAGGATGTTTGCAACCCATCTGGGGTAGAAGGTGCTTAGTTAGATTTCTCACAAAGTCTTCTTCCTTAAAGGAAAACAAATATTAAAATAGGTCCATCTGGAAGTCTTTGCCATTTCCCCAGGGTCCTTTGGGCTGAGCTATGTGGTGAGTAACAAAGGAGAGAAGTAGGGCCAGTCCAGGTTCTATGAAGTGATGAGTTGGGGCTCTGGGGTCTTTTGGAAAATCTGGCATGGAAAGCTGTACTATGAATAAACGTTTATTGAATGTCATCAGTGCAGCAGATTTGATAGAAAGGACACGGAGTGTGCTTTTGTGTGGACATGGGGGTGGATAGTACTGAAAAATGAAAACTTGCTTTCTGACTATACGCTGATTGAAAATGGCATGGTGTTTAGAGAAACAAAAAGGGAAAATTAGAAGTGTTCCAGTCTAGCCCCGTTGTTTCACACATGAGGAAACTGAGAGTGACAGGTGAAATGTCTTGCCCAGTGTCACACAACCAAGGTTCAAGACTTGCACCTTGACCATTTGACTTTGAACTCTAATCTCTTTATTGCATAATTTGTAAAAAGCAGGAGTATTAAAGTATCATTTTTTGTAGACCATGTTGTAAGATGACAGTTGTACAGGGAACATAAGCAAAGGACAGAGAGTAAACAAGAAAATGCCAAACAATGATTGGTCAAAGAACTAGTGAAAGCAACAATTAAATGACAATGATGGGCAATGACCTTGATAAGACAATGAAGCAAATTTATAGGATGCAGCTAAGTCAATGCTCAGGAGAAATCACATTACAGAAAATATATGCTGAGAAAATAAAAAGGCATAGAATTAATGAACTGAATGTGCAGTTAAACAATCAGAAAGCCAACAAACACATCACAAATAATTAGAAAAGGTGAAATCTCAAACGTAAGAGGCATAACTAAATTGGAGACCAAAAAAACACAGTATTGACAAAGCCAAAAGCTGGTTTGTTTCAAACAAAACTAAGAAACCTCTAGCAAACTTACTTAGAAAGAGAGAAGAAAATTAAATTAATAAAATAAAAAATAAGGCGAAATCACAGAAATAAATTAAAATAATTCTCCAAACCAGCATGCTGCACTGAGCTGTATGTCAACAAAATTGAGAATTCAAAAGGAATACATTATTATCCACAGAAATATAAACATACAAATTAATAGAAGAAAAATATAAATCTTAATCCAATTTCAGAAAGGGAAATTGAAATAGCTTTAAAGAAACTTCCAAAAGGGGGGAGAAAAGCAAACTCAGCTCCAGATAGATTTACAGCAAAAAATCTAATCTATCAAAAATTTAAACAATGAACACCTATAACACACAAATTATTTCTGAAATTGAGGAAAAAAACATTTTTATGAGACAAATGCAATTCTGATAACTAAATCAGAGAAGGATAAAGGAAAGAAAGAGAAACATAAACCAATATCATTGATGATAATTTTTTAGTATTAAATGAAACCTTAGAAATTACAGTAACCCGCCCCCCCCCAAAAAAAATCACTATGAGCATGTTGGTTTTTACCAGGTATGCAATAATCTTAACATCAGGAAAATAATTATAGTAAGAACAAAAATCATTTAAAACAGAGGAAAATTCTTTGAAAAATCATAAAAATCATTTAGGTATTTATTAATTTATACAAAGCTTAGGAATATAAGGATTTTTTAATATGATGAAAGGTATCTATATAAAAACAAAAGCTAGAATTCTATTTAAAGGGGAAAAACAGATACTTTCCCAGTACAAAAGAGTGAAACAAATATGATTCTTTTTACATAATTATTTGACATAATTTTAGAAATGTTAGGAATAGTTGTAAGATAATGGAGAAAAATAAAGATGTAAAGATATGTAAAGAAAATAATATTCTTATTTGTTTTGATTTTTTTTAGTAAATCCTGGATGACTGGCAAATAAACTGAGATAATCACTTAGGTAAAGTAGTAGATCACAACACAAATCCACAAAAAATCAATGTCATTCCCACATAGCAATTTTAAAAATCTAGAATGAAATAAAAAAAATGAAGTTCCATTTAAATCAATTACAAAATACTGGACACATCTGGGAGTCAATCTACTTCCACCATGTTATGCTTATAGCATAGCAATAACCAAATGCTCCTTGAAGAAACACAATAATCACTTGACAATGGAAAGCATATTCATTTGCTCCTGAGTCATGCGAATATAATATAAATAAGAATCATATTGGAATTATTTTAGAGAATGAATGCTACACTAATCAAATTAAGAAATACTTTACAGAATTTGACAAAATGATAATGATTTAGAGCAACAAAATAGACAACATATAAAAGGAAATAATGGAAATAAAATTAAGAATGAATGGGAAATAGCACTTCCGCATCTCAAACTATATTTTAAAGTAGTAATCACTAAAACTATTTTATAATAAGGAAAAGAATAATATAAGAGATAAATGAAACATGCTAGACAAGCATAAATCAGAATGACCTAGTGTATGATAAACCTGAAAACATAATTTACCTAGGCAAGAATTCCTTACTTCAAAAGAATTTCAGGTGAAACTTGAAATCTGGCAGAAATTAGATTTAATGCAATAACCTACAGCATATGCCATATTAACAAATTAATACTCAACAAAATAAAACTCAAAACAAATATGTGATTTTTTTTTATTAAAGACCATAACATTGAAAAGAAATAGAAGAGAAACAGATGCACTAACTTTCACAACTACGGCCATATAGTGAGCTTGTATCCAAATTAGGGACAGAGGTGATTGCAAAAGAGAAAGCAGATAATCTGGATTGAAATTAGAAGGCTTTTTTTCGCAAAGAAAATAAACACAGTTAGGATAAGAAGGACAACTGTATACTGGAAAAAATATTAACATCAGAAGTATCTATGAAGGTCTGTTCTCCAGGATATGCAGGCAAATGAATGTAGACCCTGCTCCAAAATCCACTGGTATGGAACTCTCCTCCTTGGTGGAGATGGACACCCTGTCTGGGGCAGAGTTGGCCAGAGCAACAGACCTTCTCTCTCTTTGGGCTTCAGGATAGCTTTGAGTTTTTCAAGTCACTTCAGGCTTTGTAAATCTTTGAGCTTTTCTGAGTCTCTGCACTTCAGGTGCTTCTGGCTTCCAGCTTCAAGAGAGAAAATGGAAGATGCCAACTCCATTTGAGACTGCTGAAGGAAGAGGCTCTGGGAAGAAACTGACATGAGAGGAGCTGGCAGTCTCCATCATGTCTTTATTCCCAGCTTCCTACATTCCTACATGAAGGCTCTCTCTCTCTCTCTCTCTCTCTCTCTCTCTCTCTCTCTCTCTCTCTCTCTCTCTCTCTCTCCCTCCCTCCCTCCTTCTCCCTTTCCTTCTCCCTCTCCCTCACTCTGTTATCTCACCCCCATGGGAGACGTCCTCTACTCTGCATTGTCTGGGATATCTTCTTCTGTTTATGCTTTCTCTGATTTCTGTTTTGCTATCAATTTGAATAAGTGGATTTTTTTCGATAATTGCTATGTGTGCTCATTGTGGAACCATATTATCCTCTCTTGTGCTTTTATCCACTCCACCTAGCTGCTCTCATTGATCTCCTCCAAAAAGAAAAGAGTTCCATACTTATGGACTCTGGGACTAGGGTTACATGTATACGTTTCTACGTATGTACAAACATATACACACAACCAAAGACATTGCTCCAAATCCATACAAATAAGAGAAATGTGAATCAAAACAACTTTGAGATTTCATTTCACCACAAATTGACAAATACAACCAGATAGTAATAATGTTGGAGAGGTTGTGAAAAAAGATGCCATGCCAGTGCCCTATTTGTAGAATCCGGAATTCTTCCAATCATTCTGGAATGTGATTTGGAGTTCTGCCAAGAAATTCACTAAAATATCCATACTTTTTGACTCAGAGATTTTGCTTCTAGGCATTTAGCCTAAGCAGGTCAAAAAAGTTGTGAAACATAGATGCAATGGGGTCTCACTGTGTTGTAAGAAATGATGAGTATAATATAGAGATCCACAGAAGGATTAATATAAATGACACAGTGAAGGATAGAGAACTAGAAAAACAGCATGTGCAAAATCACTACAACAATGCAGCAAAACATTTTAAACTGAATCCTTCATAAGTATAAAGATCAAATTTCACTCCAAGAAGAGACAAAAGAAAGCACCTTCCCCTACCTTTTCTTAGGTGGAGGACTATTATGCAGAACACTGTATTTAGTGTCAGATTTTTTTAAATGTGTTGGCAAGCTTTACAATTTTTCCCCTTACTGTCTATATTGGTATAAGTATTGCTTCGAGGGGGAAGAAGAGGGATGAATGAATTGGGAAATCTATATGATGTAAAAGCTAAAGATACTGCTAACTTTACTTTATAAACAAAGAAAAAAAATTGAAAAACATGTGAGGAACAAACAAGAAAGGATTTTAATGGATATCTGAACAATTTTAAAAATGTAAAAATAATAAAAAGAATTCCCTTCCTTAAAAAGAGTAATAAAATTGAACTAGGTAAGATTCAGTTCAAACAATCAAAAATAAGCTAAAATATATTTCTTAGATTGCTAGATACCTAGATTGCTCATCTTGCCTTCCAGGCTTTAGTGTCATTGATACAAACTTAAATAAAAGGAAATATTATAGAATAGAAATTTTAAAATTCTGAAAGCAGCCGAGGAAAAAGAAATCTCATCTATAACTTCCTATGTCTAATTTCTCAGTATGGGCTGAGGGGGCTTGAGGGAGGTGTTTTGAGTGTAGTGGAGACCACAAGCAATGTGTTCCTTGGAGGGAGGGGGGAAGAGAGAGTGAGACAGACAGAGAGAGAGAGAGAGAGAGAGAGAGAGAGAGAATGAGAGAGTCAGGGAGAGAGACAGAATGTGTGTGTGAGTGTGTGTGTGTGTGTGTGTGTGTGTGTGTGTGTGAGTGTGTGTGCATGTGCGCACACCAAAGAATCTCAAATCCTGGCAGAGGTACCAAGAGCAGTCTCAGCAGATTCAGTACCAAGGTGTCCTTGGGCAAAACCTGCATCTGCTCCTCACAGTACTTATAGCTTTTGATTCATTTCCTTGCACATGTCTTTATCTTGCTAGATTTAAAAAGAAAATATTTAGGATATGATCTGAATATGTATGTACTCTGGAAAATTATTATTAATAACTAGCATTCTCTCTCCTATTGGTGCCACCTCCATATTGCCTAAGTTGTGGGAAAACTCCATTGGGTTATAGCTTGTCTTTCTTATTTTTTTTTTGTTATTTTAGTAATGTATACATTTACTCCCAACTTACTCTTTTTAAAAAAAATACAAAGGCAAAATCAGTTTTAAATCATCTGCAGAAAGGAAAAAAAACCAGAAAGGATTCAATGTAAGACAATAAATTTCAATTTCAAGAAGACTTATATAATAAATACTATACATTATTTTAAAGGTACCCAGCTTTTCTTTACTTCCTTCTAGGTTTTCTTTTGTTCTCTGTTGTACACTTTTTACTTTTTTTTTCTTCTCCCCCCCCCATAAAGAAGGCTACACTTAAATCTGGATCTGTATATGTGTATGTACATATACACACATACATACCCATAGATATCTATAAACATATATATATACACACATATGCACTCATATAGACATATGTAAAACTGTACTAGACATATTTCCACTTGTCATCTCTTTCTCTGGAGGCAGACAGCATCTTCCTTCATTGATTCAGATCTTTCCATGCTTCTCTAAAGCAACCAGCTCATCATTTCCTACACTACAGCTGTATTCCAACATAATGACATCCCATCTGAGAGACTGTCTGTGAAAGTTCCCTCCCAATTTTCTGTATTCCTTTGATTCTTGGCTACCTTGGTTTCTTTTTTTTTAATTGACTTATTTAATATATTTAGTTTTCAGCATTGATTTTCACAAAAGTTTGAATTACAAATTTTCTCCCCATTTCTACCCTCTCCCCCCACTCCAAGATGACATATATTCTGGTTGCCCTGTTCCCCATTCAGCCCTCCCTTCTGTCTCCCCACTCCCCTCCCATCCCCTTTTCCCTTCCTTTCTTGTAGGGCAAGATAAATTTCTAAGCCACATTGCCTGTGTATATTATTTTCTAGTTGCATGCAAAAACTTTTTTTTTTGTTTTTGAACATCTGCTTTTAAAACTTTGAGTTCCAAACTCTCTCCCCTCTTCCCTTCCCACCCACCCTCCCTAAGAAGTCAAGCAATTCAACACAGGCCACATGTGTATCATTATGTATAACCCTTCCACAATACTAATGTTGTGAAAGACTATATTTTGCTCCTTCCCAACCCATCCCCCTTTATTGAATTTTCTCCCTTGACCCTGTCCCCTTTCCAAAGTGTTTGTTTTTGATTACCTCCACCCCCATCTGCCCTCCCCTCTATCATCCCCCTGCCCTTTTTTATCTTCTTCCCCCTTCTTTCCTGTGGGGTAAGATACCCAATTGAGTATGTATGGTATTCCCTCCTCAGGCCACATTTGATGAGAGCAAGATTCACTCATTCCCCCCTCACCTGCTCTCTCCCCTCTTCCCACAGAACTGCTTCCTCTTGCCATCTTTATGCGAGATAATCCATCCCATTCTATCTCTCCCTATCTCCCTCTCTCAATATATTCCTCTCTCATCCCTTAATTTGATTTTATTTCTTTTAGATATCTTCCCTTCATCTTCAACTCACCCTGTGTCTGCTCTCTCTCTCTGTATGTATATATATATATATATATATATATATACACACACACACACACATGTACATATATACATACATGCACATTCACTTATATATACACACATACATAAACATAAACATATATATATATATATATATATACATATTCCTTTCAGCTACTATGGTACTGAGGTCTCATGAATCATACACATCATCTTTCTATGTAGGAATGTAAACAAAACAGTTCAGCTTTAGTAAGTCCCTTGCAATTTCTTTTTCTTGGTTACCTTTTCATGCTTCTCTTGATTCTTGTGTTTGAAAGTCAAATTTTCTGTTCAGCTCTGGTCTTTTCACTGAGAAAGCTTGAAAGTCCTCTATTTTATTGAAAATCCATATTTTGCCTTGGAGCATGATACTCAGTTTTGCTGGGTAGGTGATTCTAGGTTTTAATCCTAGCTTCATTGACCTCCGGAATATCATATGCCAAGCCCTTCGATCTTTTAATGTAGAAGCTGCCAGATCTTGGATTTTTCTGATTATGTTTCCACAGTACTCAAATTGTTTCTTTCTGGCTGCTTGCAGTATTTTCTCCTTAATCTGGCAGCTCTGGAATTTGGTGACAATATTCCTAGGAGATTTCTTTTTGGGATCTATTTGAGGAAATAGCTTCTCTTTCAATCCTGCTTTCTGCAGTCATGGTCAGAGAAACATGGTGCATGGCCATCTTGTTTCCAAAACTAACCTTACATAGTGAAGAAAATGCAGTGACTGAATCAATGCAGTTTCCAAATGTCAGGTGCTTTCTTTGCAGCTAAGAGAGGGCAGATTCCTTTCTCTTCTGTCATTCAGGCTGTAGCAATCATTCTTTAGCTATCATGCCAAATCTCTTCTCTGACAAAATCCTTGGAAAAACTCACCTATACTTTCAATTTCTACTTCCTCTCCTCCAAACCTCTTCTAACCACCCACAACTCCTAAAGTCAGACTTCCAACTTCATATTTTGTTGGAAACTCACTTCCAAATGACCAGTGCTCTCTAATTCTCAGTCCTTTTCCTTCTCCAATGCTCTGCATCATTCTATACCTCTGACCATCCTCTACTCCCTGAGCTTCTCTTTTCTCTGCAATCATTTCAGTCCTCTCTTGGTTTTTCTCTTACCTTTTCCATCACTCTTTAGTCTCCTTCACTCATCAATAGATGATATTAAGCCCATAAGCTCAAGGTGTACCATACTCCAAGGGTCCACCCTAAGCTCTCTGCTCTTCTTTGCTTATACAATCTGACTTAGAAATCTCAACAGATTTCATGTCCATATATTATATCCATGCCAATGACTCTCAGGATACCTGAGGTGTGGTTCAATCCTATGGATGCCTCCATGTTAAAGTGGTGTTCTTTAGGCATCTAAAGCTCAGTATTTCCAAAATAAACTTAGTATCTTTCTCCAAACTCACAATTCTCCCAATTTTTGCTATTTTTGAGAAGACCATCATTGGTTTTAATGCTTATCAAGCTGAATGTTATCTTCTATTCTTCATTCTTACCACATATAATCATTCATGTGTCAAGCTATGTCCAAAAGATTATTTTTATTTTTTAATTAACAAAAAATATTGTTCTCTCAACCAACTCCCCACTTAGGAAAAGTAAAAGAAAAACAAAACATTTGAAAAAATGTGCATTTTCAAGAAAAATAAATTCCCACATTAGCCTGAGCCAGAAAATATGTCTCATTCTCCATCTTGAGTCCCTCACCTACTAATCATAAGGTGAGTAGCATCTTTCAGGACCAGCTTCTGGAATCACAGATGGTTATTGTATTAATTGGAATTCTTAAGGATGACAAAGTTATTTGTTTTTACACTGCAGTTGCTATTGTATAAATTGTTCTCCAGGATCTGCTCACTTCATTCTGCCTCATTTCATACAAGCCTTCTTAGGATTCTCTGAAATCTTCCCTTTTAGCATTTCCTATGGTGCAATATTCTCCCATTATATCATATAACATAATCCCTTCAACTACTCTCCTATCGAAGTAAATTACCTTAGTTTCCAGTTCTTTGCCTCACCAAAAAGAACAGCTATAGATTTTTTTTGCACATCTGTGTTCTTTCCCTCTTTTTAATTTTTTTTTCTTTCGGCGTAGGTAGGTGGGGTAGGGTAGTAGAGGCTTAGTAGGAGAATTGCCAGATTAAAGAGTATGGAAGTTTAATCATTCAGGGTTATAAATCAAGACCGTTTTAAGAATTGTGTTCCAGTATGGCTGAGCTAATCTACCAAGACAGGTAAATGTATGTTAGTGTGTTAGTGTAAACATGTAAATGTGTGTTACTATGCCTGTTTTTCCCAAAGCCCCTCCAGTATTCTTCATTTCTATTTTTTCAGATAACTTTGCTCATTTGATGGGTAGGGGGTAGAAACTCAGACTTGCTTCAATTTGTATTTCTTCAGCTATTAATGAATTAGACATTTTAATATAATTATTGATAATTTAAAATTCTTTCTTAGAAAATTACATGTTCACATTTTTTACCATTTAACAATTAGGGAATGGATCTTATTCATCATAGATTTGAATGAGTTCTGTAGATAGATAGATAGATAGAGATCATATAGACATAGATATAGACACATCTATATAGATAAAGACATATATATCTTTATCTATCTAGGAAATGAGACTTGCTGCAAAGATTTTCTCCCATTTCCCTGTTTCAGTATTTATTTTAGCCACATTAGTTTTATTTATGGAAATCTTTTAAATATCACAGTTAAAATTATCTTTTTTATATTCTATGATCTTTTTTTTGTTCATGAAGAGATACAAAAATATTGGTTTCTTTTCTTCTCTAATTTGTTTAGATACTGGGTTGATTTGCCAATTCCTTCTCTAGCTCATTTTACAGATGAAGAAACTGAGGCAAACAGGGCTTAGTGACTTGCCTAGGGTCACACAGCCAGTAAATGTCTGAAGTCAGTTGAACTCATGAAGATGGGTCATCCTGACTTCAGGACTGGCACTCTATCCACTGCACCACTTAGTTGACTTGTATGAGGTGTTCAAGGAGGACTAGCACCACTGGTGAGAGAGCTTTCTTAGCCCTTTTCAAGGCTCTTTGTCCACCTTTGGTGTCTATGACACTCACCTCTCACTTGTGGCTCTGAGAAGCTGTATCATACTCAGCAGCCACATTCTGATAAATTTAAATGGTGCTTGACCCACTTTCCTCTCTTTCTCAGAAAAATTTGGGAGTCCTTTAGTTCACTAAAGGTCTATTTTTCCCCCATTGAATTATATTCAGTTTTATTGAATAAGTTAATCTTGCAGTAAGACTGTGGGTCAGTAGTTGTGGATGACCAGTGGGAACATGTCTATGTGCAGCCAATTGGGGAGGAGCTTTACTTACTAGCATTGCAGATTGTAAGACTTTAATCTTCAATAAAATAAACCATGAGTTGAAGCAGTTTCGCAGTGCCCATGCTCTTCAGGAAGTTTACATTGTCTTGCTTGATTAGATATATGACAACTTGAAGCAGGCCCTACAGAAAGGCCTGAACATCATGGCCCCGGTCTCATTCTCCAGGTTGTGCCTATTACAAAACCCCAAATCCCAAAAGCTATAAGAAGAAATTTTGAGCTAGTGGAAGCCAAGTAGACCAAACTCCTTTTAGCTGCACAGAAACAAAAGGTGATAGAGAAAGAAGCAGAAACGGAGAGGAAAGGGGCTAATATAAAGGCAGAGAAAACTGCAGAGGTAGCAAAAAAAAAACAGTTTTTCAGCAGAAGGTGATAAAGAAAGAAACTGAGTCATGCATTTCTGAAACTGAATATGCTGCATTTCTGGCCCAAGAAAAGGTAAGAACAGATGCAGAATATTACACTGCACATGAACATGCTACTTCAAACAAGCTCAAATTAACCTGAGAGTATCTGGAGCTTAAAAAGTACTGGGCCTTTGCTGAAGACAGTAAGATCAACTTTGTCAGCAGCATCTCTAGCATATTCATGGACTCATCTCATGCTTTCAAATATCCAGGTGCCAGGACTGCAAGAGAAATCTTTCTCTTTTCTAAGGAGCTCAGAGCCCTCTGAGAAAAGGCCCGTTGGAAACAAAGGAAACACAAGTTGATGCAAGAGCTAGACAAATTCATCTGAAACCAAGATATGGCAGTTGGAAGGGTGAGTGGGGCAATAATCAGAGACAAGGGGTATAGTGACCCTACAAATGAATTTACAGAAATGCTGCTCAGTGTACTCTGCTCTCCTGGGATAGGCCTGGTTTATCCACCGACTGCAGGATACAGCTGCTTGGCAATCAACTGATTTTCTTCAACTACAATTCTTTCAAGCTCCCTTTGCATATTCCTTTATAAGCTAGGTACCAGTGAGTAAGGAAAAAAAAAGCTGAAACTAGGACACTGCCTACAATGGAATAAAATTATGTATGAATTACTGCTTTTCTAAGTGTCAATCTATAAATGTTTACATCAGCCCCTGGGGAAAATGTGCTTCCAGACCAAATAGATTCAGGTGCATGGTAAGCACAGTAAAGATAAACTCTACAAATGACTGGGTATAAGGGTTCATTATTTTCCCCTTTGGGATGTAGGCCCAGAATTCACAGAAGTGATTGACATCTAGTCCATTGAGATTCTTTGGGAAAGGACCTGCTAAGTGGGTGATACTGTTGGCCAACAGCAAAGTTTGTGGACGATTGGTCCATAGATCTTTGCATCCAACCAGGAACTCCTGAAGATTTCCTGCTACCACATCTAGGTGTGTGGAGGAGATCCCACTGTAGGTGGGGAGATTCAGCAGTAACAGACTGAGGGACAGGTCATAAAAGTCATTTCACATCTAAAGTCATTAAACTAATCCTCTCTTATATGGCCCAATTACAGGTGTTCCTGACTTTCCCTCATTTAGGTGGTGCTGGGGCTTTATTTCCACCCAGGAAGGTTTTTAGCCAGCAGCCTCAAGACTCCTGAGTATTGCTTGTGCTCAGCTCAGGGCTTTGCCATCCACTACAAAGTTGTATCTTAAATGAAAGAAGTATTGTTCTTAAAACTGGATTTGAAGGGCCTTGATATGTCCCCACATCTCTGCCTATTTCTCACCACCTTAGCTTCCCAAACTGTCACTCTGGTGCTCATTGATTGGCCAACAATAAGTACCAGCCTAAGTCCACTTAGTGGTCATTGTTTGGGCCCTGATGGCTCAGAGTGAATGTAAATAGTAATTGTTTCTGTTTTGGCCACAAACCCTGAGAGTCTTCCCCTTAGAGATTGATGTTTTTTTTATTTGGTAAAAGAGGCCATTCCTTGGCTCATTTCTTACCTAGCTTTAATCATTGAATGGGTGTTGCCTCAAAGGGAGAACTCAGAAAGACCTTAGCTCAAGAAGGCCAAGGTTTCCCACTGAATCTTGGGTCATCTCTAGTCATTCTAATCTATATCTTGTCACTGGCTCCTGAGGAGAGAGTGAGGCTGGTGACTTTGCACAGCCTTCCCTCACTTACACCCAATTCACTTGCAAGTCATGGCATTACCTTCCTGACGGCATGGTCCTCTTTGATAAGAAAGGACAAACAACAGCAACAAAATCCTTTCTGAGCTCTTCCATGGCCTGTGACCAATTTATATTTTTTCTCGAGGTTTTGGATGTAGGAGCTTTGACTTTATTATCATCTTCTGGTTGTATGTTTTGACCTTCCTTGTCACTAAAATAAGATTCTATAGTCTAATTCCCTGCCCCCTCATGCTGTTTGCTCATTTTCCCAGCCAGTTACTTGACTTTTTAGCTTTTTGCTAAGGTAGGGCAGCTCTGTAGAGGGTGTACTGTCCTAAGCTTCAGGGGTTTTGTGCAGCTGTTTTCAGAGATATTTCTAGAGGCCTGTAAATTTTCAGTTCTTCCAAGGGGGTATAATCCAAGGAAAGGTGTTTACTCTTATCCTGGCCTGTACTGTGCTCTGTGAGTGGCCTCAAGCACTCTTCTCTGCCCAGGAACTGTGAGGAGGGTTCTCTCTCTACTGCCACCATAAGCTCTGCCATACCAGCACTCCTCCTCACCCCAGGACCCCCAACCAAAACTACGACCCAGACCCAAGCAGGGCAAAACAAGAGAATCCTGTCTCAGAGCCAACCAAGAGATCCCATTACTCTCCCTCTGATCAGCTGCTCCATAGCTCCACTGTCTGTGGGCTTAAAGCTCCGGAAGCAGCCCCCACCCCTGCCCCAGCCTCTCTGCTGCTCCAGGGCTGGGGCACTTTCCTCTCACTAGGTCTATTGGCTTTTGTGGGTTGAGAAGTCTAGAACCTCAAAGCTGCCAGTGATTCAGTGCCCCAAGGACTGCCTGGCCACATTTATGCCCATGGCCTATATTGGCCTGCACTCCACTCCCAGCCCAGCATGATAGACACTTTCTGTTAGCTTTCCAGACTGTCTTGGGCTATAAATGTGTTTCATCCTGTCATTTTGTGGGTTCTGCTGCTCTAGAATTTGTTTAGAGTCATTTTTACAGGTATTTGGAGGGGTTGCGGGGAGAGCTCAGGCGAGTCCCTGCTTTTACTCCACCATTGTGGCTCCACCCCCTCTCCCTCACTTTCTTTTCTTCTTTCCTGACCATTAAATTAGCTTCCAGACCTTCTTTCTTATTTGAGTAATTGAGAAGCTCTGCTGACACTAAGGTTATGAGAGGACATTTGCATAATTCCTCCCCCCACTAGAATGACAATTTTCTATGGTATCTTTTGTATACCTCTTCCCCTCCCACAGCCAACCCTAGCTCAGGCTTCTCAACAGGACTATTGGAACAGTCTTCCAACTTGTCTCTCCCTTGCAAGCATCTCCAAAATCAAATCCATCTTCCACAGAAGCACCCAAGTTATTTCCCTTAAGTACCATCTGATCATATGGCTCCATCAATGTGTTTATTTTCTAAATGTAGGTTTAGTTGATCTTTGAAACACTTGCTTTTCATCTGGAGGAAGAAAAAGTCAAGAATATCAGGGCAATCAATAAATAAAGGCTAAGGAAGGAGACTGAGCATACCAAGTCTCACGACTTTGCCAGAAAGCTTAATCATCAACATACTTTGATACTGGAACTAAAATAGGGTGTTTGATCAATGGAATAGATTAGGTACCTGAAATAGAAAAGTAAGTGAGCACAATGACTTTGTGTTTGATCAACTCAAAGATCTCAGCTACTGGGGTAAGAACTCGTTATTTAAAAAAAAAACTGCTGGGAAAACTGAAGGATGGTCTGGCAGAAACTAACCATGTACTGATTTCTCATACTGCACAGATTAACAATATTGTAAGGACAATCAACTGTGAAAGACATACTAACTCTGATGATAAACCACATTTCCAAAGGGCTCAACATGAAAAATGCCATCCACCTTCAGATAGAGAAATGATAGAGTTTAGATGAAAATGCATTTTCTTCTCTTTTTCTTGTTTTAAATTATTTTGTGAGGGGAAACACGGACAATGTGGAAATGTGTTTTACATGACTTGATATTTGCAAGGGGTATTATGTTTCCTGCCTCCTCAATGGGTAGGGGTGGGTGCGGCAACAGGGAGAAATACAGAACTGAAAATGAAATAAAAATGAATTTTAAAAAAGAAACATTGACCTCCTGCACCAAAAGCCTCTGTAATACCTCTAACAGATATTGAAAATGTATTCTTTAAGAGCTACAATTTCCACAGTTTCTTCAGAGTAATACTCATATTTAAAAATCCCAGATCTTTTTTTAAGAGAGAAGATGACAATGGACTGTGTGAATAGTATGACATCCGATGCTCAACTGATAGAAAACTAAGTATAGATTGGGAAATCAACTCAATCTAGTTTCATCTGTTCTCATTCTCAGTATTCCTAATATCTGTAGAAACACAATTATATGACTGTTACTCTAACAAAATCACAAAATCTAACAAAACTTATTTCTTGCCCTAATTCATATATCAAACGAAATGTCACAGAGCAATTATCAAAATTCAGCACAACTTCATCAAAAACAAGTTATGCCATATGAACCATGTTTGCTTTTGTGATGAGGGATTTGGTTGCTGAGTTGTTTCAACGATGTTTGACTCCTAGTGAACCCATTTGGGGTTTTCTTGGCAAAGATACTGGAATGGTTTGCCATTTCATTTTCTAGATCATTTTATATATGAAGAAACTGAGGCAAACAGGGTTTTGTGATTTAATGAGAGTCACACAGCTAGTAAGTGTTTAGGGTCAGTTCTTGAGTTCAGGTCTTCCTGACTTAATGCCCAGCACTCTATTCACTGAACCACCTAGCTGCCCTTAACATCAAATAGTTGTTTCAAAAAAAATGGCATTGATGTTGTAACCATTTTTGTCAAGATATAATCAATTTCATTATATTTAATGTTGTTTACTGTTCAGTTAATGCTCAATGCTTTCCTATTCTCTAGTGCACTGTAAGTGGATTGGTTTAAGTGTATATAGTAATATAGATGTGTGCGTATGTGTGTATGGTAATCAGGTGTGTATGTAAACATATATTATGTAGTATATAGCATGGGTATATGAGTGTCAGAGAAGAGTAGCACCTCCCACATGAGGAATTGCTGAGCCCTTTTCAAGGCTGTTCACTCACCTTTGGAATCCACCTGCCACCCAAGTTTCACTTATGGCTCCAAGAAGTTGTAGCATGCCCAGTAGCTATACACCAGTAAATAATTTTGGTAGAAGGGCTAAACCAGGTTCAGGGTAATCAATGGGCTTACCATTGGTGAGCTGGGGGTGTGAGTACCCCAAGCATATGAAGCTTTCCCCCAGTGGAATGGTTGGATAAGAATAGTTTTTTTTTCCCAACAGCCTATGAAAGCAGCAGAAACAAGGGCTGTGGAGTGTTTAGAGCTTGGTTACACATAGAGGACACCAAGATCATCCACTGCATCCTGAAACATCCCCAGTTATCGTAACTTTTTTCTTTCCACTGGACTGCAATGACTCTGGAAGACAGTGAGGCCAATGACTTTGCATAGCTCTGCCTCACTTAAATCCAACTTATGCATGAATCAAAAGACATGACCCATATCATTTTTACCATTTTTATCTACCTTAAAGTCCTGTGGCAATAGTCAAGTGATGAAGCAGCTGTTTTGGTTACACAGGAAGCTATAGTCACCACACTGCATACAGGTGACTCAGGCTGTAAGATTATCTTCTTGCTAGACTGAAGCAGCAGGGGTATTTGGCAGCCACCCGGGTATAGGAGAAGCCTTTTTAAAAGACCTCATAACTTGCCTTCTTTGTCTACTTCACCTAACATAACCCTGGCCTGCTCACCTGGCAAATGGGGATCAAGTAAGGCACTGTGTTCTATGAGAAAAACAGAAATATAGTAACTTAAAAGAAGTGTCAGATGCACAACTTTAGAGACATGTCCACTTCAAATGTTCATGTGGACTATTTGTGTCTGACCTGAGCTAGAGCCTTTCAAGCATGTATTGGTCTGATTGGCCATATTCAGACACACTGTACCTTGCCCCAACGTAGTGATGTCATTTCAGCCCTCTTAAAGAATGAAGAACAAAAACCAATATATGGCTATAATATAATATTACACTATATGTGTGTGTGTGTGTGTGTGTGTGTGTGTGTGTGCATACACTCATCATAAGATAGTGAGATATACATTATGGTGTCCATTGCAGGAGGTGTCAGGGCTGTTGTACTAGTTAGAAATGGCTACAGGGTCATGTTCAGTCCTTGGAATCTCATTTTAGGAAGGCTGTGGACAAGACGGAAAATGTCCAAATACCAATGACAGGGATGATGTCGTGCTTGAAAATATGACATATGAGGAAAAGTAGAAGAACTAGTGATGTTTAATCTGGAAAAGAAAAGACTCAGGAGGAACATGATGAGCATCATTATTTATTTGAAGAGCTATTAGGGAGCTGAAGGTGGTTTATCCTTGATACACTTGGGTTCAGAGATAAAAACCAGGATCAATAGAATGGAAGTTGCAGAAAGGGAGCTTTAGGCTTCATGTAATAGGAAAAGAATTCTTTAGAGCTGCCCCAAAATGGAATAGATTGCTTTGGAGGAGAGCCATTTATCCTACACTTGATGTTTTTCGGTCATTTCAGTCTGGTCTAACCCTTTATGGCCCCACTCAGGTTTTTCTTGGTAAAAATACTGGAGTGATTTGCTATTTCCCTTCCAGTGGGTCTGTTTTGTCAGGCAATCAGGGGTTAAATGACTTGCCCAGGGTCAAGCAGCTAGGAAGTGTTTGAGGCTGGATTTTAACTCTGGTCTTCCTGACTCCAGGCTCAGTACTCTATCCGTTGAGCTACCAGCTGTCTCTCAGCCTTTACTAGAAGCCTTTAAATGGAGCATGAATGGCTCTTTGTTGGAGGGTTGTGATTGATTCTTGGACACATGCAGGTTATGCTAGATAGACTCTGAGATCCATCCTAACTCTGAGGAAACAAAGGAGAAATGAAAAAGTACTGGTAACAAGAGCCCTACTAAAAGGGTAGCAACCAAGCAAAGATTAGGTTCTGAAAGCAATCAACTTTAGGTAGGGAACATCAGTCAAAGGGAAACAAACTCAACCAGCCCTAGGTAGAGACACACCCAGGACAATGCTAGAAATGACTGGGAGGTATTGTTGCCTTCAGTATACTCAGGTTCAAATTCATTTCCCTCTATGAACCTTTGTGCTTGTAAGAAAAACTGGTGATTACCCTTAGAGGGTGCTAGATGCTAAAATGACCAGATCATTAGATTGAAGGCAATGATCCAGAATTAAGTAAAAGGTCTCTAATATTAACTTAGCCCATAGTGGGTGCTTAATAAATGTTTATTGATTGATTATTGTAAGGAGGGAGACTTTGGGGGGGGGGAAGTTAAATCTGCTTCTCCACATCTTTCATCCTATGTTGGGGAATCTAGAGCCAAACAGAATATATTTATTTCCTGTCCATGTGATAGCCTTCCAAATACTTGAAGATGGCTATCACATCCACCTCTTTTCATACATCTTCTAAATGACCCTCTTAATGGTAGATTTTAAGGTCTATTATTTTACTAGAAACCTCCTCTCCACTCCTGGATAACATAGCATAGTGTCTTGGGAAACCAGCCTCAGTAACCAGAGCATAAAAGATCAAATTTGAAGGGCACATGGGGGAGAATATCCTGTGGGGGTTGCCTTTTTTTCTTTTCACATAACATAGACAATAAAGACTTTAGAAAGTCTGACTGGAATAGTTAAAAGAGACTTCTGAGTTAAATTTGTGGGCAGAAAGAGGCAGCTAATTTTCTCTCTGCCAGCAAATGCCAGTTCTTGCCTTTTTTCTATGGCACGTTGTGAGTCATATAAATTAATGGGGTTATGAATAAGCCAAACCCATAATAAACTTTAATGAAAAATCTGCCAGAGCACTGTGGAAAAAGTGACTTTTTTCCCTGCAAACCATGTCTGAAAACTGTAAGGCTTCCTGTGAATCAGTCACCAATAAGATCGGCTAATTCTCCTTTCAGCATGATCTTCTTTATTTAAACTCTGTGTCTGAGTTTTGCTCTTGCTCACAAAGTAGAAGGAAAAATGAAGTCATAGCATCTTATTTTCCAAAATGGGTGAATTTGGGGATCTGGTGGTGAGGACTGAATTCAAGACAATTAGTGGTTTTTCTTTTTGGTCCTCAGTCACATCCATCTCCACAATTTATTTTGAGCCCTGTGATTTTCCTTCCTTCTTTAGAATTATTCTGAATGATTCAATAGATTCACATGCACAATAGGAAATCTTACAGATGGTGATGACAGCACAATTAGCTTGGACTCAGATTTCGAGGTCTGTTTTAATTTTTACTCCTGGGTGATCTTTCTTTTCCTCACCTAACGGGTTCTTTTTTAGTAACCTAAGGCTTTCTTAATTCCTAGATCTTAAGGGATTGCCTTACATCAGAAGGTTAAATACAGCACGCTTATGTGTAGATAAAATTAGTCCTTAGGTGAAATACAGAAAGTAGTATGAAATTTTTCTGGGCAACAGATATGTTTCCCTTTCTCACATCTCCCTCTCCCCCCACCCCTGAGGCCATGATTTATAATGGTTTCAGTTCTGGACTTGGATTCAAGAAAATTTGGGTTTAAATGCCTGCTTTGACACTATGTGATTGATCCTTGAAAAGTCTCATAACTTTTTGTAGCCTTGATTTCTTCACATATAAATTTTGGGGATGTGGAGAGAGGTACCTGCAGCCCTTGCTTCACAAGTCAGCTGGGCATAGTGGATATAAGGTCAGCTTCAACAGCAGGAACACTGGCATCTGACATATCCTACTTGCCTCATCTAATAGCAAGATGTTTAAACTCTCAGTGTTCCAGGTGGATTCTCTAAGACAATGAGTTACACATGAATTGCTGGTGTACATCTGTTGGTGGAAGGGGTTTCCAGACTTGGATTTTACTATATCAATTAAGTAATGTGACTGGATCCCCTGCTCCCACATCCAAGAAAAGAAAAATAAAAGTAATAACCTTTACCTTCCAGGGATATCATAAGAATCAAATAAGATGTTGTAAATCACGTTATAAAACATTAAAGAGATATATAAATTTTAGCTGCTTTAAAAGCAATAATCACAATTGTAACAAGGGGAATGAACAGTGAAAGCCTAGTCCTTAGAGTGTGCACAATATTCTCTATCTGCTGCCAATCTACATGCATCCTTATTTAGCCTTGCTTCTGGATATCCTTAATAGAGGTGCCCTTTCCCTCACTGTTGCAGAGCACACAGAAGCT